>NC_138372.1:135552303-135594405 GCF_054177405.1 Leptonychotes weddellii
GGCCTGGTACGAGAATATCTGAGCCGTACCTGAGAAGGGCTGCAAGGGCTTTCTTCCTACACAAACTGCTTGTACAAACATTCAGGGTGTGAAAGAGCACAGTGGGCATCCAGAGACCCGGAACTGATTCACACTGATTCATACTGGCTGCAGCACAGCACAGGGGGCAATGGGAGAAAACCAGGGACAAGGACAAGAGGAGTCTGGTAAAAGTTAGTAGCAAAATGCAAGTCAGTTGAGTAGCCAAAAGAGAAAATGACTATAATTGGTCATAAAACGTTAAATAAATAAAACCCCACAAGTCCACGGTGATCGTAAAGAGAAAAGAAAAACATGCCCTTATTTGAAACCATTAGAAGCAATTATTACACCAACTTCTGATTCCGAAAATAGATAATAAAAGGAATAAATGAAGCATTTACACTGCCCTTCAGAAGGAAGTATAGTTCATTGCTAGATGCTGAGAGTAAACTCTTCCTTACAGGAAAATACCAGATAACATATGTAAAGGAAATGCCAAGATTAGAAGGTCACTATTTTGTAACCCACAGTGAAGTAACAGGTTTGGGCAAATGTCATCGATGGCTGCTAAAACCTTGGGATGAAAGTTTAAGGGAACAGTATCCTTACAGTAATTTCAGAGATTTCCTGCTAATTGGAAGAGGGAAATATGGTGATCGCCATCTTAACCAAGAGAGCAAACGAACAGCACGACAGTGGGACCAGCTGTCACTTTGCCTTCAGAAGTGACGCACTGTGAAGGATCTGCCTTGTCTATGTACTCTTGCCAAAGGCATTCCATCTGCATCCTCAGTTTACAAGACATACAGGAGACAGAGGAAAAAGTTAACTGACACCAGGAAGATGCAATCAGACAAATCCGGAATTTGGGACATCCTAAAAGACAAGTGGCCTAACTCCTTCAGAAAGTCAATGTCATGGTGGGGGGGTGGGGGGGGGACAAAAGTGAGGGGATTATTTTTGTTTTAAGAAAATTGAAGAGATCACCAGATGAATGGCTGAACATTTTTCAATCTTGATTTTAAAACTAATACTGTAAGATAATCTTGGTAACAATGGAGAAATCTAAATATGGACTGTATACTAGAGGGTATTTAGGAATTCTGTTCTGCAGTGTGATAATGGTCTGACGTTTACACAGGAGAAAATCCTTTTTTATTAGATGCATGCTGAGTATTTAGGGGTGAAGGGTCAACCAACTTATTTTCAAATTGTTCAGCAAAACATATATATACAGAGAGAGACAAATATGGCACGAAGTTAAAAATCATCGAACTTAAATAGTAGATATACGGGTAACCATTGTGCTTTGTCAACTTTTATGTATGTTGAAATTATTCATAATAAAAAAGTTTGAAGTAAAAAATATGTAGGGTCAGATAATGGAAGGCCTATTATGAGCTTCTTAGGATTTTGGACCTTACTCCTGAAGGTTTTGAACAGGTGATTGACATGATCAAATTTACATTTTAGAAAGATTATTGACTTACTGCATTTGTCCAAGTAGCATTTACTGACCGCATGCATCAAATGTTGAGTGAACCCTGGGTGAGGTGCTATGGGAAACAGGAAAACCAAAAACGCATTGCCTAGCGGGAAGAGCACTTATGTAATGGAGGATGAGACACAGCACGCCAAGCACTGGTAGAGCTTTCTTGTCAGAAGAGGTGCCCAGGGGAGCTGGGGCAGGGGCAGTGCACATGCATGGTGCTTCCAACTATTATGTGATGTGCTTGTCAGCGGCATAGCCACATTGCTCCAGAAAGGATGAGCCTACAAGTGACTAACATCTCCCATCCGTCCTAACCACTTGAGCTCTCCTTATTCCTTGATGGCAGCGCCATGATTCCCTGAAATAGAGTATGAGAGTGTGACCCATTTCTGGCCCATGGAACCTGACTCAGGTCTCCTGAGATCTAGCAGGGACTACTGGCAAAGATTTTCTTCCTTGATAAAGACAGAGACATGTGAGAAGCTCTCCCTCTCCCCTCCTTCCTGCCCACCTTTAAGTGCAGCTGGGGAATGATGTGGGGAAAGCCAAAAGAGGAAGCACAGGTGTGAACCAGAGCCCGAACATCATGGAGCCATTGAAGCAAGCCTGTAACTTCCCATCACCAGACTTCTTGTTACAGAAGAAAGATTACCTCCTTTTTTCAAATCATTCATCTTCAGGTACTGAAATTTTGAGCCGATCCTAACCTTGGAACAAAGCAGTTAAAGGAAGCCTCAGCCCTAGCCAGCCCTGCTCCTCACTGAGCTCTGCTGGCAGGCTGGAGTTTGGGATGGCCAGGAAGGTTCACACTCACATGCCAACTCTGCCTGGCTGTGACTAACCAGAGTGCTGTGCTGAGGTTCTGATGCACTACATGAAGGCTTAATTACAGGTTCTGTGGAAAGAAGTGCCTAGGTTCATAGTACCAGGTATCTATCTGCTTGGGCCTCATGTTTACCATCACGAGTATGGATGGAGTTTGTAATTGGCAGACCTGAGTTTGAGTTCTGGCTCTACTGCTTACTACTACCTCTGTGGTTTTGGTCAAGTCATTTAACCTCTTTGAGCCGTCTTTTCAGATAGTTGTTACAACTGATATAATATGACTGTGCTTTGTGAACCATCCAGTGCCACACAGATGGGGGCTATTTTGTCTTGTATTTGTCAAACCTCAGCTGAGAACCAGGCTGACAGGAGGCAGGGAGAGGAGGAAGGAATTTAAGGTTGGAGCCTCGGAGAGCATGAAATCGAACACCTGACCAGAGAAGGCAGATCTGGGGTCCAGAAGCACCAAGTCAGAGTTTCAGGTGAAAATGAATCAGCAGAAATGAGTTGAGATCCTGAATGGTGAAATACGGCTGGAGAAGATCCCAAAAGCAGAAGTGAAGATGCTTAAGGACAAAGAGAGATAAAAACCATAGACTGAATAGCCTGGGTTCTCGGCTTTCTTTTGCTGCCCCAACTCTGAGGGATATGGCCCACCCATCAGTAACAGTGGCTCACCAAGGCCCAGATCTCAAGGGGTGGGAGCGCAGAAGGAGTTTCCACAATTTTCAAAGGGACAAATGAGGGCAAAGTTTCCTCCCTAGGTGAGGCCAACCCGGAGCGGTGCGCCTCTCTGCCTTGTCGCAAATCGGTGGAGTAGACCAGAGGCAGGAAGCCCAAAGTGTTAAGGAGAGACAGTCCGAAGTTGATAAAAATTTTCAATAAGCTATGAGTAGTAAGACTAGTTTTGTCTCCTCCCTCACCCAGGGCATAATCAAACCCCTCATACTCCAAAAAAGCCCTGCCAGTAACAAGTTTAGAAGCCAAAAGAAGGCCTTTTGTAATAAAGCTCAAAGTTGAGAAAAGGGCAAAGGATTTAGCCTAACAAGAATTACTCCAAGAAGCCCTCACTTTGCAGGTTATTAAAAACCTAATTGCCCTGTGAATTCTGACCTAGAGGTCAGAGGGTAAAAAGAGGCTTCCTTTACCTCCCATATGGATCTAAAGCACTCGGCAGCCCTATGCAGGAAAAGGGAAAAAAGAAAGAGATTGACAATCCCAGGCAAAATCTAAGAGGTTGAAACCTAGAAGGGGGGGCAGAATTCAAAGTTCTATTTGTTCATAGCTATATTTCTGATGTCTACAACTGAGACTGGCACATACAGGAGGCAATGAATGAATAAGCCCATGGGGAGGTAGTGAATCCCAGATCAGACAGGATCTCCAAACAACCAAGAGAGGGGCATGAAAGGGGGGCCTGGGGAGTGAAGGCTTCGTACCTCTGAAGAAGCAAGTGTGTGAGCTAAATTGGGCAGAGAGCCCCTCTCAATGCATAACCCCAGAGGACTCTGCATGAATCCCAAGCAGATGCTTGAGCATCAAATAGAGGCTGCTCTCCATACCCTTTTGCACTCCACATATCATTAATAGCAAGGCTCTGAGTGTTTAAATTTTTTTGTTTTTTTAGTTGAAAGCATTCAAAATTGGGAGATTCTGCATAAAAATCCTGATTCCTCCCATTGCCCTTTGAAGATGCAGCCACATTAGGCCTGCACTGCCCCCAGGTAAACAATCTAGCCCTGCAGAACAGCTACACACAATCTCCACCTCTGTTCACAGCTCCCAAGCTCGCACAGAGGGAAGGCCGTGTAAAGACAGAGAGAAAAGGAGGACCACCTACAAGCCCGGAGAGAGGCCTTCAGAGGAAACCAACCCTGCCCACACCTTGATCTGACACATCTAGCCTCCAAAATGGAGCAAGTCAATTTCTGTTGTTTAGGCCACCCTGTCGGGGGTTCTTCATTACAACAGCCCTAACAAACGAATACACATATCCTTGTGAAACAAATCTGGCCTACTTTGCAAATTTAATTACCAGGCTAGCCCTAAGGCATTTGACTATAAACTGTGTTTTAAACTCATTCATTCATTTAATATTTGAACACCTACTATGCTCTGAACACTGCACATTTATTGATTCGTGCCCTTTATCATATAAACCAATTTTATTTTTTTGTCATTTAACAACCCACTTCTAATTTTTTCCAACTATTTTGTGCTGGGCAGCTTTTCGTGGCCTTTTGTTGTCTGCTGCTGCTTCTCTTGATGTGTAGAATTAACCTTCTTATAGATGTGTAATGAACAGCATCAGAGACCCTAGTTCTCAGCCCTGGCTAGACAACAGAATCACCGGGGATGTTTCTAACACACCTATACCTGGACCAACCCCTTCCCACATTCTGATTTAGTCGGCAATTGTGCAGAGCTCTGACAGTATATTTAAGTTTCCCAGGTAATTCTAATGTGCAACCAAGGCTGAGCACTGTTACTCTAGTCTGAATGGTTCTTTTTTTTTTTAAAGATTTTATTTATTTATTTATTTGAGACAGAGAGAATGAGAGACAGAGAGCATGAGAGGGAGGAGGGTCAGAGGGAGAAGCAGACTCCCTGCAGAGCAGGGAGCCCGATGCGGGACTCGATCCCGGGACTCCAGGATCATGACCTGAGCCAAAGGCAGTCGCTTAACCAACTGAGCCACCCAGGCGCCCCTAGTCTGAATGGTTCTTAAACATCTCCTCTTTGCTACTCAAAGTACAGTTCACAAACCACCAGCAATGGCATCACCTGGAATTTTGTTAGAAATGCAGAATCTCAGGTTCCACCCTGGACTACTGAATCAGAATTCATAGTTTTAACAGGATTCCTCATACAATTCAGATGTACTCTAAAATTTGAGAAACACCGGATTTCCACTAAAATCACCTGGAAAACTCATTAGAAACAAGAACTACCTGGCTTCCTCCCAGAACCAACCACAGAATCTCAGTCTCTGCTAAGGGCATGAGAATCATTGTTACGGAGCTAGTCACACCAGGGCCTGAGACCTAGGAAGCACTCTTCGAGGCCAATGTATACATCCCCTCAACTACCTAGCCTCACCTTCACCTTCCAATTCTTTTGTTAAAATAAAAAATATAACAGAGATACAGGCTTTTATTTTTCCATCATGCATGTGAGCTTACAACTATTTATACTGTTTAGGAACAAAGGAATAATTGCATTATTACCAGGGTGTCAAATTACCAAGTAAGACAACCAACTTTGCTTTGGGGAGCAATTTTCACAGAACACAGAAACAATTTCCAAATTATACTTCCAAGACCAGTTATATTATGAGACCAGGACAAGCTGATATTTCTAACAGTCACACAAGGCTCCATCTTTCACAAGCAAAAAAAACTGATATTCTGGTGAAGGGTCCCAAGTAAGCACCTTATTGTATCAGTCTGTAAGATTTACAACAGAACAGTCTCTCTCTCTCTCTCCTTTTGTGGATACAGGGGAAAGGGAGCATCTTTTCATCTCTTTTTGAGACTCCCTGTTTATCCTGAAGACTTTCACTTCTAAGGCCCATTTCTGGAACTTGATTTGTTAACATTCAAAGCAAAAAGCAGACCTGATGGGATCATGATAGTGCCCCCCACCACTATCACCACCAAAAGAGAGTCCTGATCTCCCAAAGTAGTCAAAGTTGAATTGGCACAGTGTCGGATTTTCCATCAAATACAGGTGGGGACAGGAAGATACCAGGTTGATCATAATTGATGTAGCTAGGTGACGGGTACACAGGGGCCAGGTACCATCCTCTCCATTTCTGTGCTTGTCTGAAAATGTCCATAATAAAGAGCAAAAAGTTAAAAAAAAAAAAAAGAAGAAAGAAAGAAAGAAAGAAAAGAAAAAAGCAGACCTGTGCAGCTACATTTTCCCATTAGGCAAAAATGGGGGAAGTGGTAAGATTTTACTTATGGCAAAATAAGCAGCATACAGCATCAATCTTCCACATACGCAAGGCCACACCTAGAACAAAAGAGAAAGCATCCAAAGTAACATTATTCTGTTTTGGATTTGTTTCTCTGATTTATAAAATCCACTAATGATGAGCTAATGATTGGATAAAACCGTGGGCAAACCCTCACCTAGGTACTGTATTGGCCCATGACCCCTTTAATTCTCCCTTCCTCACTCTGGGGAAGGTCCCTCCCCGTCCCTGCCCTCACTGAGAGACAGGCATAGTCTCCCTGAGGCTTCTCAAACCATTGCTACCTGCATCTCCAGGCCCCTTCCACACCAGGCCCATTCCTGCTCTGTGTTTTTGCTCCAAGTTCCCTGCCTGGCACACCCTCTCTACAAATTTGAGTCAAGGCCTCCCCAGCCCTTGGGGAACTCAGAACAAGGTCTCCCATAAGGAAAGGGAGATTAGGGGGAGGGCAAGTGTTACAGTCCTACCCCTCAACCTTCAGGGATGCAAAGGAGAAAGAGGGTCTGGCTCAGCTTTTATACTCACTGGAAATGAGCCCTGGAGATCCAGAACAGATTCTGACCACCCTGTCCCCATGCCCCAGGATGGAAGCCTATTCCTAAGGGTATTTGAAGGTAGAAAAGTAAAGAGAGCAAAGGACTGCTGAGCGTAGAAAGCTGGGGAATGAGGGCCAGATGGCCAGAGGCTACCACAGAGGAGGAAACAATATGAGGTAACTGGGTCTTAAGGGGCACACACACACACGAAAGTTGGAACAGGAGTAAACACTAGTCCACAACACTGCTGCCTTAGGGCTTATAATTCTAACACATGTGTAGCCATGAAAAGAATTTTCAATTGAGAATTATAGAGTGAACCCAGGAGTTGGAACCAAGGTCTGACCACAGCTGACCACAGACCCACTTAGCCTTCTGGCCTCCTCTACCCGCTGTCAGCATGGTGTGTGAGTGTGCACAAGTCCCAGCTGTCTCACTAGCTGTATGCAGAAAACCCTGGTTTCTCAGTTGCTTTCTCTTTCTGAGCTGTGGTAATACTGAAACAAAAAAGGAAGGGAGAAGTGGAGGAAGAAGAAAGGACAGGAAAGGAAGAGAGGAAAGAAGGAAGAGAGGGAGTGAAGGAAGGGCAAGTAAGGTACAGAGGTGTGAGAGGAAGTAGACACAGGCCCACAGGTCAGAAATACCTCTTCCCCAGCAACCCCACTATAGCACTCTGGTCCTGTGCTAAGAAGGGATAAGTGGAGTTGACAAAGGTACCTAGGTTGTATGTGGGTCCAGTCCCCACCCTCACCTGCAGCCACAGCACGATGACAGTGAGCACACGTTCACACACCCGCCCATCAGTCTGGCAGGTGGCAGGGTTCCTGGAAGGCTGGGGAGGGTAGGTGTGTGTCTCATGCACTGGCAGGGGGCCTGGGTCCACAGGCAGTTCTTGAGGTCCTCGTTGACCAGGAAGCCAACTAGGGCCAATAGCAACCTAGACAAGTCTCAGTGGCCTGATAGTGACGGAGCATGGTATAGACCTTGACGAATGTTCAATAGTAGAAGGGCCCAGAGGCAGGAAGAGACACAGGATGGTACAGAACACATGGCATACTGCTTCTCACTCTCAACCTCATCCATGCCCAGCAGTCAAGTGCTATTCTGCACATCCAGCAGGGCAGCTGAGGCCCCTAGCCAAAGTCAGAGATCCAGTAGGTGGTGGCAACTAGGCCGGTGACCCCAGGGCTTTGGAACAATTAGTTTTGGCTGATGGCCAATACCATGTGCGCTAGCTCCATTCTGCAGTGGCAACAGAAAAACTGGCCATAGATGGCATGCATGGCCAGCATGAACACAAAGCTCAGCAAGTCACTGGCCCTGAAGTAGCAGAGCTTGAGGATGCACTGGTCCTCTTGGAGGATGACTCATGAGTGTCCATGTTAAAGACAGCTGGGAAAGGCCAGAGCCAAAAACACGGTCCAGGCAATGTAGACAAAGGCAGCACACACTTGAAGCATGTGTGCTTAACATAAACAGTAGGGGTGAGATCATTTAACATGTAACACTAATGTGAAAAAGCAAGAAGGCCACGAGGAGGCAAAAGAACATGATCATAAATACCATATTCTTGTAACTGAAGTCCAAAGGGAATACAGTGCACAGAGGCCAACATGAAGAGAAGGCAGATAACCAAACACGTGTGGTTAGCTGGGCACAGGTCCAACAGGAGGTAGTAGGGAGACTAGTGCAGGATCAGTTGGACTTGTTTGCCCCAGGCTCAGGGGTCTCCACTGGCTGCCTTGCTGGACCTTGCCTGCCCTCCTTTCCTTTCTCTGCACGGGCCCCTTCACTCATAAGGTAGTACTGCAGGGGATTGGGCCACAGTTCTTCGTTGATTATCTCCACAATCTTGTCAGACTCAATGGAGCTGTGGTTTGAAAACCACCCAAAGAAGCTACGGCTGTTGTCGGGGTTCCCCTGGCTTAACGACTGAAGATCATGCCCTGGGAGCCACTGGATTGGAGTAGAACGAGACACCACCTGACCCGAAGGACCACACCCATATTCCTTGATGAGCACCTTATTTTGGAAATAGGGGTTGCGCCCAAAGTAGAACTTGATTTTGTAGCCCAATCTGGCGAGGCCAAGCTCTTCCACCTCCAAGCTGTTCAAGTAGCTGAGAACCTCTTTATCTTGGTTGTTCAGAAAGGATGATAGCTGGGGGTGGTTCTGAAAAGCTTGCCCCCAGAAACCCGGGATATTCTGGATGAGGAGGTTCCTGCGCTCTAAGTGATGCAGTCGCAACTGCCCAAACTTCCGCGAGAGCCGAAGGTAGGCCCTGTCTGCCTGGGCGTTCATGGTCTCCAGCTTCAGCTGGACCGTCTCCAGCGTATCCATGCTGCCATCTGTCGCCAGGGGCCCTGACCCTGCATCCTTCTCCACCTTTTCCTCTACCACAGGGACGGAGACACTCTCCCCTGTGGCCCCTTTCTTCGGCTTCCCGCCAGCTATGGCCTGAGGCCCCCTCCCCGCTGTGCTACAGATCTCTGGGGCCTTCTTCCCGGCGGGGCCACGCCGATTTCCAACGCGGGGGCCATTTTTCGGCCTTCCCACGGTTCCCACAGTCCCCACGAAGACAGTGTCTGTTGCTAGACGCTCCGAGAGGGATGTGGCCTTCCCCGGGCTGGGCCTGGTCGCGGCCTGCCCGCGATCCCCCACAGCTCGGGCCCGGAGCGCGAGGCCACAGTCCAGGGGGAGCCGGCAGGCAGCGTCCTCCCCGGGCCGACGGGACGGCGCGGGCGCAGCGGTTTCCAGGCCACCCCAACCCGCGCCAGCCTGCACCTGTGCCGCCTGGGTTTCCTCCCCGAGCCTCTGGCACTGTGGCGGGTCCGGGTCGTGGGGGGCGTCGTCAGGAGCAGCGCGGACTCGGGCTTTGCCGCGGCCTTTGCCCCGGCTTTTGGCGCGGGAGGACTTTCTACCCCTACTTCGGCCGCTCATGGTGGTAGCGGAAGCGGCTTCAAAGCCACGCTCTGACCCCGCCGCCCCTGGCGCCAGCTCGCGGTCCCCAGCTAGCGGGCCTCTCCATGGCAACCGCCGACGTCACGACTGTACGACTGTACCGTCGCGCGAGGACGGGCTGCGCGCGGCGATTGGCTCCGCCGCCGCAGCTGCGCAGGAGCGGACCCTCACAGACCACCCCGCCTCCTCCATCGCCTCCTGCCTCGCTTTGTCTGTTGGAGGCGGGGGTGCTTTCCTTTCGTTGCTTCCGGTTGGTCTCAGCGTGCCCGCTGGGTCTCGTGGAACTCTCTCGTTTCTCTCACACGAGAAAACATGACGACAGCCATCACGTCCGTCCCCCCATCATCTCCTTTATAAACGAAACCTCTTCAGTTCCTTAATTACTTCTAGTGACATTTACCACGATGAAACTGCCATTGACCCCTCTGTTTTCTCTTTGAAAGCCTTTGCTGAGGGATTTGCCATGGTGCCCGAACTCCAGAGAATGTAAAGGTGGGTACCATGGGGTCAGGCCACAACGCGATCTGATAGGTGGTGGGATGTTACTAGTGATTATAAAAATAATAACCAGTACTTTGTGAGCATCATTATGAACCAGGTGCCTGACTACATGCTTTACATGCATCCTCTCAATAAATGAGGGAAGTGTTGTTGTCATTCCCACTTTCCAGATGAGAAAACTGTGACTCCAGGACCCCAAGGAATATTCCTGAGATGACACAGTAAGGGCTAGAAGCACAATTCAATTATCTTGACTCATAACCCGTGCTTTATATTCATAAGTGGCTAGTCCTCCCAGGCCTGCACCGCTGCAGATTACTGCACTAGCTCTTAAGAAGGCCAGCCTTCCCTGTAAAACAGTCATTAGCAGGGCATTCTCTCTGCTACCTGGGAGCATAACCCAGATCCTCTGGCTGCCTCAGGCCTAGTTTACAGGGCTGGGCTTTCACTCAAGGCATAGGACCAGGAGTGAAGGCCACAAGTCAGAACTTCTGTAACTGGAGTAAGATAGGAATGTGGTCAGAGCCTCCATAGGCAGTGAGGAGGCCTTAGAAACTTCTTAGACTCTGCATGGCAACAGCCAGCCAACCTATCTCTTGTTCTCGGAGGGTGTTCTAGACCATGCTCTTACTAGCCAAGTGATAGGACCTTGAAATAGTGAGTCTAGTGGTGAGACCATGACCAATAGGAAAGTGAACAAAAACCTTTTGAGGTTGTCCTTTCAGGCTCACAAGGAACAAGAAGGCCCTTGCACCCAGCTAATGGAGAGGTAAGTTCCAGAGCCCCTGGGAACTCAACACGTCTTTATTCTTACTTGTCAATGTGTAACTGTAGACTGGCAGCCTGGCATCACCTGGAAGCTTGCTAAAAATGGAGAATTTCAGGCCCTGCCCCAGACCTACTAAATCAGAATTTGAATTTTAGGAAGATCTCAGTTTATTTGTATCCACATTAAAGTTGCAGTATAGGACACTGGGGAAAAGAGAAATTATTTTGATACAAGCAGGCTTTGCTTTAAGCCAGCCCAGTGCAAGTGACTGCTGACTTTCTCGAAGCCTCTACAGTCCTGCAAGGCTCTATATGATCTAGCAAGTTCCCTCTTGCCACTACCCAGCTTACCTCTCTGACCTCATCCTCTTGTCTCTCCCACCCCCTTCCTACTATACTGGTCTCTTTGCTATTCTTCAAACTCATTAGGTAAGCTCTTGCTTCAGGGCCTTTGCACTGGCTCTTCCTTCTGCCTTAAATACTCTTCCCCTACTTGGGGTTGGTCATCTTGGCTGGCTCCCTTCACACTTTGCTTAAGTGTAACCTTCACAGTGACCATCCTATTTAAAATTGCCACCCCATCCCATTCCCTCTTACCCTGCACTACTCCTTTATCCCTTAGCACTTATTGCCTTCCAACACACTACCAATTATTGATTCTGTATATTTTTTAACGGTCTGTCCTCTCCAGAATGTCAACTCCATGAGGGCAGGTATCTTTCTTTTGTTCATATGGGCCTACAACAGTGTCTTATCCTAACGAAAAGCACTCATTAATTGTTGAGTGAAAGAACCAACCCAAGTAGAGTTTTAAAAAATGGGTTTATAAATTGATTGTCTGGAATTCAGAATACCCCTGTTTTCCCCTCAGAAGCAGTTTTATAGGTGAAGGTTATATACTCAGATCAACATATGAAAACTTAATAAACTCGTAACTTAGACACAGAATTATCTTTTGATATGAGCACCAGTCAGGGACAGAAAGTAGGGGAAAATCTAGAGTGATAAATTTAAAAATTAAGTTAGGGGATGGTGCGCCTTGCTGGTAGAGCATATGACTCTTGATCTTAGGGTCGTGAGTTCAGGCCCCACATTGGACTTGGGACCTACTTAAAATTAAAAATTAATTAATAAATAAAGGCATTCCTCTTTATAAAAAATTAAATTAGGGGAATTAATATTTTATTTAAAAGGGATTAATCCAAAGATTACCTTAAATTCTTTTTGAAGGCCCTTTCATAACCACTTCTTCCCAAGGCCTTCCATGAACATCCCAGACCATGGGAAGTAGTCCTGTCCTTGATCTCACAGAGAAGTTGTTAACTGTAATATTTATCTGGCAATTAGATAGGCAGTTTTGTGCCAGTCCTTGTACAGAATTACCTCTTAAACTGGATAATTACAGTCTGGAATTGTCTGCAAATATCAGAAAAAACTTAAAAATCAGCTGAAGCAGTCACTGTCCCTCTGCAAACTGCAGAAATTGGTGGGCTGGCCTGCTTTTCAGAGCACTCACAGCTCAACCAACTTCTGTTGTCAAGAGCCTTAATCCAGCATCAGTAGCCGTGTCCTTTACTGCTCACCCATGGTTAAACCACTGCAAGATTAATATAGGCTGGGCCACTGCAAACGTTGTTTATTATACAATGTGCCTTGAGCCTGTTTTCATCATGTCAGAGAGATAAGCATCAGGTGAAGGGAAATAAATGTGAGACTAACATTTTATATAAAGATATAAAAGGGTGACCTGAGCCAGGTCACCCAGCCCATATGGCTTCTATATTTAAGAGGCTGGTCTGTGCAGCTGAACTGAACTGTTGATTTTCTTCTCAGATATCAGTATTTCACTTTATATAAGACTATAGCTTGAGTTCCCAACTAGATAGTAAACCATATAAGGGTAAAGACTGTGTCTCTTTTCTCCCCCAAAGCAGCTAGTATGGGCCTTGCATATACTAATAATGTTACTGAAAGTTCACATTTATTTTGTATTTTATACAATGCCATGTTCTAATTTACTTAATACCCACAACCACCTCATGGGGCAGATGCAGTTATTGCTCCCATCTTAGAGATGAGGTTATTGCTATACAGAAAATTTCAGTACCATGCCCAAGGTCACACAGCTAATTAATGGTTTTATTTTAGCCCAGGCAATCAGATTCAAGCACCCATCCTCTTAACCACTATTCCATGATATAAAATTATCATTTGAGAGATTGAAATATCAAACTCTTTCTAGTGGGTAAAATACCTTTCAATGTTCAAAAATTATATGTATATATAAAATTATACATATGCATGCATATACATACACATTCTTACACATGCAAACATAATATATATATCAATCAGGAATCGTTTTTCAATGAGGTATATACCTGGTGTGGCGATACTCAACATAAGTGAGTTTCATTTCAACAGTCCATGTTGGGAATAAAACATCTCCATTTGCACAGCATTTGTCATGAGCATTCTGTGAATATTATGAAAGAAATATAAGTTTACTATCGTGAACTCAGAAATCTGGGAATTTTTACCTTTTCCCCATAATTAGGGGCTTAAATCCATGATAATATAAGCATTTAATTGATTCTTTTGAATGTGATGATATTTCATCATTTGCAAATTTTATTAAAAATTCATAAAAATGCTTTTCAGAATGTTAAAGTAACTAATGTTCCTTTTGTTCCATAAAAATTGTACTTTCTCCATTCCTTTTAAGGTCTGTTTTCCTTGAATCATAGAAATTAACTAGCTGGGAAAAAGACATTCCAGCGATCCAACCTATTCCCCCACCAAGAGACTAACATTCCCCACAGTTTCTCTGGTAGAACTTTAAGATCCCAGACTTGACATTTTTAGCCACAGGGTTTTGTCTTTCCCCAAGGAGATAGTATGAGGCTCTTAAATGGCAGTAAATCTTGCTTACTGTATGGAATTTTGCCAACTAACCCTCCCAGGTTATGGAGGATCATGGAAGAGAAGGGAGTGACATAGGGAATATTATCAAAGCCAAGAGGGAGAGAAAAATCTGCCTCTTATGGTAAATTTCAAAAACTATTTAAAGTTAATATCGTTAGACATGTGCCTAGATTCTTTCCAATTCCTCCCCAAAGAGCAAAATTTTATACTAGACCCACCTAAGTCATTCAGTTCATATCATATAAGTAGCTGTAAAATATTTTAAAATATTGACAGATGTATTCTTACTTCTTGGCATTTCCTTTTTACCCTACAACATTTTCACCATTAAAATTAGATCTTTAAGCTAATAGCGGCTTTTATCCCAGAGAGGGAAAGGTACTGAAGAACCTAGCAAAAGCTGAATTCAGCAAGTCAAATTCTTCACTTTGAATTTCAAAATAGGCTTTTGAGAGGGGAAGATACAATGGTATTGAAAAAGAAAAAAAGAATTTTGGCACTTCGAGAGCAAATCCTGGAGCACTAAGTGCATAGAGTTTATAACATAAAACGTAAGGAGGAAAAACATGTGATGATGTATAAAGCATATCTCCACCACACAAAGAGGCAGTGAGAGCCTTTTCTGAGCTGGGCTTAAGGATCTTGGGGGACATTTAGAGAGTGTAAAGCTGGTGCAGTACCTCTTGAGAAAAGGATTCTCACAGTTACCCCTCCAAGGATCAAAACCCTTGGGGAGTTGGGAGAGACCATCCCCCTGGAAAAGACAGACATCTCAGAGTGGGGAGGACTAGCTCCCAATTGGAAAACTGAAACCCAGACAAGAAATCCTCTGAGGACGTCTTTCATCGCAGGGCAGCCAAGAGAGTAGAAAAGTTTGTACAGAGTGTTAACTTTAAAAATAAAACCGTCAGGGGCGCCTGGGTGGCTCAGCTGGTTAAGCGACTGCCTTCGGCTCAGGTCATGATCCTGGAGTCCCGGGATTGAGTCCCGCATCGGGCTCCCTGCTTGGCGGGGAGTCTGCTTCTCCCTCTGACCCTCCTCCCTCTCATGCTCTCTGTCTCTCATTCTCTCTCTCTCAAATAAATAAATAAAATCTTTAAAAAAAAAATCATCAGTTATTTTTCAAGCAAAAAAAAAAGGGTTTATTCAGGAATAGCAGAGAATTGTAATTCAGAACGTGCAAGCTACAGCAAATCTATAGGCAAGTTCAGAGAACAAAGGAGAGGAAGGCTCTTCCATAGAGGAAAGGGGGAATTGGGAGAGGCTGTTACAAACAAAAGTCCATTGGAATAAACTGAGAGTTCGAAGTATGGTGGCTTTTCACTGGCTGAGTTGTGACTGTCTCTCATTGGCTGGCTGTTGCCGGGCAAGAAGAAAACCTTCCTCCTGCTTGGGTAATAAAGCAGCTAAAGCAGTATGGACTTGCAAGGTGTGAGTCTTCCTGTTGGGGTTGCAATTGTCAACAAGTGGTAGGGCGTAAGAGCTCCCCTTCTGGCCTCCTGACTTTATCTTATACAAGGTTTCCTTTTTTAAAAAAAGATTTTATTTATTTATGAGAGAGAGGGAGAACAAGCAGCAGGGAGGGGCAGAGGGAGAGGGAGAAGCAGGATCCCCGCTGAGCAGTGAGCCCCATGCGGGGCATGATCCCAGGACCCCAGAATCATGACCTGAGCCTAAGGCAGATGCTTAATCAACTGAGCTACCCAGATGCCCCACAAGGTTTCGTTTTATTTTCACAAGGTTAAGCATTGCCAAAGGCATTTCTGAAATGACCTGTCCCACCCTCCAGCCACCCTACTCTCAATCTCTCACAGCCCCAGAATAGAGTGCAAGAGCAATCCTACATTTCCCCGTGTTTAGTAGAGAGAGGTGTGGAGCTTCGTGAAGAGCATTTGGGGAATTTGAATGGACTTTCTATTGTTGGCAAAGAAGGTGCAGAGTAAAGGATTTGATGACTAGAGACCATGAGGGACACGCTTCTTCAGTGGACACAGTGGGAGTAGAGGCAGATTTCAAAGACCAGGCAGGTCCAGCTAAGCCTCAGCAGACACCAGCAAAGACTGAAGATAAAATTCACACCAGACCCTTCTCCATCGATGACAGGATGAAGAAGCCTTAGCCCTGGCGAGATGAGAAAAGGAACAGGGAATGTCCTACATGATTAAGTATTTACATAAAAGAAACAGAAATTTTAAATGTAAAGTTACCAAGTCACTTGAATTGCCATGTTTAAGTTATCTGAAGTTTATAAGTTGCTGCAACCATGAAAATTCATACTCAATACAATAGTATTAACTAGTCCAGACCCAGGATCTAATGGGCTTAGTCATGCAACTCCAAAGCTGGAGAAACTTAAGAGATAGCATTTTAAAACTCCTTAGAAAATAAGTGACATTGATAGTTTTAGAAAATAACAGAAGGTATTAAAAGAAGGCCTCATAAGACGTGGTTGTGATTATAAAAATTATGAAATCCATGAAACTCCAATCACCAAATATGAGCACTTTCACTACAAGTTAGGGAGGGCCCCTAAAGCAAAACTAAGCGCTCTCCAAGAAAGTCTCTCATTAATTGGTTATGGGTTGAATTTAGAACTGTGGGTGCACCCCATTTATTGCAATTATTACTTTTAATATGTGATGTAGTAATTTATCACACACTTGAACTTTTCCCTAGTTGGGCTACGTAGGCAAGCTTTTGTCTCCAACCAGAAAAGAAGCTCCATGAGTTGCAAACGCCAAACTTGCCTTGTATGTAAGCTGCACAGTGCCTTCTCCTGGAATTACCCCACAGCCATTCCTGTACCAAACCACCCTCAATTACCAAACCCAAACAAGTTGTCCTCAATCAACACCACCCCATGTTGTCCAGTGCAGAGAACAGTACGATGCAAAGTCTCTCTCTTTTTGTGCACTCAGGAATGTTTTGTTCATATCACACCCATAATTTTTTAAATCTTCATTATCTCCTTTCCTATATATACACACAGACACACTTTTAACATCCTTACTCCTTCTTTTTTCCCAACAACATATTAATAGTACAGAAAGGTTCTAGAAAAGGAAGTGAGGTTGGTAGATTTTCACTTGGGAGATAAACTGGGAAGAAAATATCCCAACAGGACTTGGATATGAATCTTGGCATATCCCAGAAAAAAGTCGTTGACAAAGGGCAACATGAAAAACAGAAACTGGAATTCCCTCCACTTCATACAATCTAAGATCCTGCGTGGTTTACACTAGGTTCTGAGATTGAAGAAGGCCAGGATTTCACGGAGGATGACCAGAGCCTTCATGGAGGTAGAGTCCCTGGGATGGAGGTGGGGAGAGGATCCTCTCATATCACCCAGCACATCTCAGACACCAGTAACTATGGTAGTGAAAGAAACCAATTAGAAGACCCCTTCCCATTTCAACAAACAAGCCATAAATCTTCATGAAGCTAGGAATTTACATCAAAGGCCTGGGGGAAATGAACAAAGATTAAATTGAATTTTAAATTAATGGGCAAGCATTGTGTGGGTAAAATGTTCAATTATATGTTGCAATCAACTAGCACCCATAAGCATGGGGTTTCGTCGTTCCATTTCCTTTTACCCAAGCTAATTTAACTGAAGATACTCCTTGTCTTCTGGAATGCCCATTTTGGTTATTCATTCTGTATTTGTGTAATATCTGATAGCAATAAGACATTTTAAAAAGCACTTAAAAATTAATAATCAAAAAAAAGAACAAAGGAAAATTAAGGTCTAGGAAATTAAGAAAAAAACAGAATGAAGTATCCAAATGTGTCCCTTTCCACTATGTCTCCTGTACTTGCTGGAGGCTGACCGTGGATTTGATTCTGGTCTTTAACCCACCAGTGCAAAGAGAGAAATCAGATGTGGTATAACCTTTATAATGTTGACAGTGTTTTAAAACACACACACACACGCAACAGCAACAAAACGATAAAACAGGTTCTCAGAGAAAACACATGTATTCCCAATACTGAATCCAGAAAGGAGTATCAGGAGTGAAAGCCCCAGTACCATGCTGATGCTGAATCCAGCACCACGGACATATCCTAAGCACCAAACATAGGCTGGCGAGCAGGACAGAGAGGCACTTGGTAAAAGTTCCATGGTGGTTCAGGTCCAAAGCGATAGTGGCTTCATCCAAGGAAATAGAGTTTGTAGAATTTAGAGGAGAAAGTGGACATACATCCTGAAGTCAGCCTCTGTGCATTGAGCCTTTTCCAGCTGACTTGGTGCTTAGAGCCTGGGTATTGTCTGTGGGAGGTGGCATCACGTGAGGAATGGACTAGTGAATTTCATTCTGTCTCCTGCTACCAAGTGGGCACAAAGCCTTCCCAAGAGCCATGCCCTCCCCTTCCATTTCATCATCGATTTCTCTGTCTCCATCACTTCCCTTCCTTTGCTCCCCCAACACATTGGTGTGTTTAGAGAAACCATTCCAGTTACTTTTAAAAACGATTTTCCCTGCTTCACGTCCACTCCCATTCACACACAAAGTTGAGTCCTTGGGGATGTAAGCTGTGTTTGCCTCTCAGAGTGACTCTGTACCTCAGTTTCCTCATAGTGTGAGAAGTGGTTATTCCGGTCAGGGTTCAGGTGTAGGACCAGGCAGGTGGTGTAAGAGAATGAAGCAGGCCCAGGGCATGTCCACAGGGAACTGAAGAATGGGTTATGCCCTTTCTCAGGCTGGCAGTTGGCCACTTAACTCCAGCTGATTGTAGCCATGGAGAAATCTGCATTTTTTGTGTGTGTGAAATTTCTTAAAGATCCTATGAGAACCAAACAAAATAATTCTGCTTGTAGATTCCACTTTTGAACCCCTACTCTACACCCTTATTTTTTTTAAACTAAGTTTTTAAATGAAATCATGAATGAATGTCTGGAAATTATTTGAATCCCTCCAAAGAAGAGAGATTTTCATGGCTGTCACCCAAGAGAAACTTTTGAAAATAAAGAGCGGTCATATGATCCCAGGTTGGACTCTACCCCGTGTTGTTAAGGCAAGCCAGGAGTCGATGGCAACTAGGGGACAGCTGCTACTCAAGATGGACACAAGTGAGGGGTTAGATTCTTATCAAGCAAGATTTTTTTTTCCCATTTGAACTTCCAAGAGGATGATCATTATTTTTAATTGGCTTTATTTTTTCATGCATAGAACCCCATGCTCCTCTGATTTCTTAATGCATGTAACTTAGACTCCCAAAATATTTTCATCTTTCTACAACATGAAGGCTTTGCAAGACCGGCTCAGAGACACATCCATGTTGCTCGCTTCCCCCGGCAGCTGCATCTACAAATCTTCCCTGGGCAACTAACAGACTTCTGACATAAATGGTAGACTTAAGTGACTAACTATGCCCCTCTGGATCCTTTTTTTCCCCTCCCCTTCTTAATAGCCACACAATTGATCAGGTGGGCCATATGGCCTCTCTGATTCACACATTAAGACAATTAGGACACCAGCCAGTGAATTGCTCAAGCTGTCATTTTCATAACTAAAACAAGAAAACCTAACACTTTATCTTCCCCAGGAAAAGCCAACTCCATCTGGTCTTGGGTATGATTCAGATACTAATTCATATAATATCTAGCTAAAAATGGGTATAACCCTATTTAGACAAAAATAGTGAATGAAAGTCAATTATGTGGCAGTAAGTTTCCACTGCAGAATCCAGGCTGAAATGTAATAGTAAAAAATCTAACATGAGGAGAGTGAGTATACTGTATGTACTAAGATTTTACACACATTCCGAGAGGGAGATGCTGGTCATTGGAGAGCAACCAGACCACCCTTCTGTAGGACCAGATATCAGAAAGAAGGGCAGTTTGGAGATGGGGGAGGGGAGTAACTCACAGCTAGGACCTCTAAAGTGATGGGGGGACACTTAGAAGTACAAGGCCGGGTATCAAGAAAGCTCAAAGGCTTATTTTCTGGCACTGGGACTTATAGAGAATACCCCTTCCATACTGCAACCCTATTTTAATAGTAGAAAATAACTAAAACTAATCAGCATGTTGTGGTTGAGGAGATTTTGAAAAGTTGTCTACTCCCAGCCTGGACTCTGTGAATTGGGAGCCAATGAGAAGCAAAAAAAAGTAGCAGTCTGAGCACAGAATTATTGTTTTATTTAGAACAGAAAGAATATTTACCATGTTGTGGCTAGAGCTATGAAATGTAGTTGGAGGGATCAGGAAATTTACACTTCCCACGTGACTCATTCTCCCACCCCAGGCAGGAGCAGTGAAGGAACCAAGAACCCCTGAAGCAGAGATAGTCCTGGAAATGATAGTACACTGAGCACGCTTCTTGCAAAAGGTTTGCAAGCATAAGGGAGACCCCCTGACGCACCTGCGCAGCCTACCCACTCTAGAGGGTTGAGCTGAAATTTTTGAAAAGTGCCTGTGGGAAAGAGATGACAAATATTCCTCTTCTCTCTTGCCTGCCATCACTAAAACCAATAAAAAGGAAAACAGAATGGAGGTTCCTAAAAAATTAAAAATAGCACTACCCTACAATCCAGTAATCACACTATTGGATATTTACCCCCAAAATACAAAAACACTAATTCAAAGCGATACATGCACCCCTGTGTTTATTGCAGCACTATTTACAATAGGCAAACTATGGAAGTGACCCAAGTGCCCACTGATGGATGAATGGATGAAGATGATGTGGCATATATATACAATGGAATATTATTCAGCCATAAAAAAGAATGAATACTTGCCATTTGCAACAACATGGATGGAGCTAGAGAGTATTATGCTAAGCAAAATAAGTCCGAGAAAGACAAATACCATATGATTTCACTTATATGTGGAATTTAAGAAACAAATGAACAAAGGAAAAAAAAAAAAGAGAGAAACCAAGAAACAGACTCTTAACTATAGAGAACAAAATGATGACTCCCAGAGGGGAGGTGGATGGGGGATGGGTGAAATAGATGATGGGGATTAAGGAGTGCACTTATCATGATGATCACTGAGTAATCTTTAGAATTGTTGAATCACTACATTGTACACCTGAAACTAATATAACACTGTATGTTAACTATACTTGAATTAAAAAAAGAAAAAGAAAAACTTAGGAAGTAAAAAAAAGTATCTAAAAGAAACAAACAACAACAATCACTTCTCCCTGTTTATGATCAAACGAGATTTCAGCAACAAATGATGTTAAAAAAAATTACTACCATATGCCTCATGTATTACTTTAGTAAATGAATTCTTTCATCAAGAGAGTTTATATGACATTCTCTTGATGATGAAAGAATTCATCTGCTAGAAGAGAATTCTGGAAAAAGTCATGGAAAAAGTCATGTTAAGAATCATGCTGGCATAATTCAGGTTTATCTAAGGATCTGGCCTTCTGGCCTTAATTTTAGCATTTAGTAGTGACTGGAAAATATTACAAGCAACCCCCCCCAAACTACACACAGTGAACAAAGTATAACATGTCATTTTAAAATTATAATAGAAAATTCCTTTTATGATTTGAAACTATGTATGTGGGATTCGTAGGGTGGGATCATGTGAGATGGGAGAGGGAATTGGCAAGAAAGGATGGCCATAGGCATGGGACCTAATTTATGAGTCAGCATGCATTGGCATCTAAAGAAATTCCACCCAAACCTTTACGATATTGGACTCAGGAAAATGAGACTACCTGTTGACAAGAAGCAGCAATGCTGAAACAACAGAAAAAGGAACTGGGCCTGACTTCGTTTCCTATTGATGCTATAACAAATTACCATACTTTTAGTGGCTTAACAAAACATAAATCTATTATTTTACAGTTCTGTAGGTCAAAAGTCCAAATGGTCACAGTGGACTAAAATCCAGGTCTGCGTTCCTAATGGAGGCCATAGAAAAGAATCCATCCTAATGGCTTCCCCATCTTCTGGAGGCTGTCTGCATTCCTTGGCTCTTCCAGCCAGTAACTAAAACACTCCTAACTCTGCTTCCCTTCTCACATTTCCTTCTCTCACTGACTCATCAGCCTCCCTCTTTTACTTATAAAGCCCCTTGTGATTGCATCAGTCCTACCTGGATTATTTGGGATAAATTGCCATCCCTAAAATCCTTCCCTTAATCACATTTGCAAAGTCCCTTTTGCTATATAGGGTAACATATTGACAGGTTGGGGATTGAGATTTGGACACTGGTTGGGGACCATTATTCTTCCTACATAGAGCCATAAATACTGAGTATTATTTTAAAAAATTAAGTGTTAAAAGATGATTTATGACTAATTATCCTGCTTCGTAATTGTTCATCTCTTTCATATACACCCATATTTTTATTCCTGTGCCCTAAATACGTTTTATAATAATAATAGGTAACATGTATCGAGTGTTTTCTAAGTACTGGGTACTGTGCTAAGCAATTTACTTGTATTTTTGTATTTAATCCTTTCAACAACCCAGTGAGGTAAGTGAAATTATCGTCCCCATTTCATGAATGAGAAAATGGAGGTTTTGAGAGGTTAAGTGATTTGTCTTAGGTTATACAGCTGAAATTCAGAGCTAGGTCTCTCTGGCCCCTAACCCACGAGAAACAATTCAACTAGAATGAGGCTTACAACAGCAAAGGTCTATTTCTTGTTCAAACTCCACATCTACCACATGTCTGTCTTGGGTCTGCTGCCTCTCCACATCCTTGTCATTCTGAGACTTAGGCTGAAAAAGCAGCCCCTATTTGAGATACTGCCCTTTGTTAGAAGAGAGAAAAGTGAGATGGTAGAACTTCACATGGACTTTGAGTGTTATCTTGGTGGTGACATGCATCACTTCTCCTCACATTTCATTGGCCAAAGCAAATCAGTGACTGAGCTGAACGTGCATGTAGCCAGGAGGTCTTAACCTATCACTAAGTAGAGCAGCAAATATTTGGAAAGAATAATATGATGTATAACAGCTTCAAGTATGGTGCTATACCATTCATTGAGGATGAGAGGAAAAGTAAATCATTTGTCCCCAGAACCAAGATGACTCGGGACTTCCCTTAGTGGCACAGCTCTTGTCTCTAGGCCAGCTGGACTCCTGGGTCTCCGTATAAGAAGTCACCTGTATGGAGGGATGTTCTCTGATACTGAAATGTTCCTTCACCCACATGCTTAGAGTATCTCACACTGCACCGCTGGAGAGAAAATTGTGTGGGGAGAGCTGTATGGTGCTAGGAGCTATGAATGATTCCTCGGGGAATTTCTCCCAACTAGTAAGACTCTAGATGGATGTAGACCTCCCTCAAAGCAGCAGATGAGAAAGAGTGGGGGGATTTCCAAAAGTCCTCTCTAGTCCAGAAACTTCCTAGGATTCTAATCCAGATGAAGAATACTCTTCTCTGAGTCTTTAGGACTCAAGGATTGGGAGTGATAATTACATTTTATACAGTGGTCCTCAGACTGTGCTTTAAGCAGCCCTCAAGGTCCAATAAAGTTGTCTCAGAAATGACTAGACAGAGGGACACACACCACACTCTGGGCTTGCCACAAGCTAGGGCTAGGAGCAGAAATGGGGCTTTCAGTAATGAGACTCAAGGTGGAAGAAGAGAGAGGAGAGTTCTTTTGATACAATACACAGAAAATCTGCTAAGAGAGGCTCCATTCAGTAGTCCGGAAGATCCGTATGCCAAGGGTTTGTTTCACGTGAGGTTATAAATAGTTCTGTCCCATGCCTACTCTACGTGGCCCCTTCAGAGAGGATGGAGCTGAATGCCTGGCATCCCGGCAGGAAACTAAGGAGAAGAGGGTACTAGAAAGGAGGAGAGGGTGGAGGGAGTTAGACTGGGCCAGGGAAGAGTAAGGAAGAGAGAGCCTCAATAGAGGGGCTTGTTCTCTGTGCCACTGAGAGGGGAAGCCATGTGGCTAAGCCACAGGACTCTCAAGGTGCGGGTGCTTGAGTGGTAGAGAGGCACCTCTGACATCCGCCCTGAGCTCTGTGGGACCCAGTGTGCCCTGGATGAGCTGCCAGTCATGCTGTTTCCCAGAACACTGTTATTACCGCTTCCTTGCACCATGATCTTGAACACACATACATAAAAGACTTCCACTTAAGATTTAGTTTGAACTAAAAAAAAAAAAACAAAAACTTGAAACCTCACAATTTACCCCATCTTTTAATGTCATGGAAGAGGGCATAGGATCCCAGATGAAAAGGCTTGCCTAGGGCCATGAAAAGAAGCAGGGGAAAGTTGGAACCAGAACCAGGACTCTGGCTCCCAGTCCAGTGTCCCTCCCCGACAGCTCCATAACCCCCAACTCTGGACTGTCATCTTTGGTGCTCACAGCCCCATCACTTAGGGGTGACAGCCGTTTGCTTTCACTGGGTAACCTCGCTTCCAGTTCACTTATGGAGGAGAATGAGTAATTTGGATTGTGCTGCAGCACCATGGTGCTTTGAAATGAATCAAACCCTCATCTTCCAGTGTTACTAGACTCATCTAAAAGCCACAGCGTGGGAGAGTGTGAGCCTCTGGTTTCACCTGGATTGCCTTCCCCACTCACGCCGCTTGCTTTGGCCTCACCTCGTACTCCTTTGAAATGCCTCCCTGGTTTGTCAGGATGGTGCAGCCTGCCAGCTAGCTGCCAGTCGAATTTTTTTTGCAAGTTTGCCACGTTGCAGTGACAGGACTGTGTTGAGGCCCAGATGCTTCAGCATAAATAAATAGCACATCTGGGACCTGGAAGGAGTCCAGCTGCACGTTATAGAAAAATCTGGGGTGGAAACAGAGCCAAGCAATACACAGCTGGAAACTGTTGAGTTAGGAGCGAGGTGGAGAAGCAGTTGAAGAAGAAATGGAAAGGGAGGAAAAAAAAGATTAAACCGGGGATTTCTGCTGTCCGGGAGGCTCTGAATTATCATTGCTGAGAAACAGAGCCATGGATTATGCAACCGTTGAACTAAGAGCATCCTTACAAAAATGATAGTTTATAATTGACCTCAAAGCAGAGGCTGAGCAGGGCTGGGAAGCTTGACTGCTGGATGTCTGGCTGCATCGGATGTGTCATTTTGGTCACCTCCTAGCTGTCTGAGTCTATAAATGGCCTCGTGATGAGCAGGGTGAAGGAGTTCAGCCCTGCACTGGTGAGAACCCCAGGGCTCCCTGCCCAGGATCCACCTGGCATTTGGGGAGCTTAGTGAGTTCCCAGGCTCCTGGGCAGCCTCAGCTGAACACGCCCGTTTCAAACACGCAGCGTATTAAAGGGGAGGCCAGGCAGGGGGAGGAGGAGGGTGTACAGAGACATCACTCTCTCCCAGGCCGGAGGCCCAGGCAGATGATTCACCACGATGAGTCAGCAGTGGCTGCCAAGAGAGCAGCTAACACCCACACCCCCGGGCCAGAGACTAAAAGCTGCAATGACATCACTGAACAGAGGAGAGGAAGTTTAAGTAAAGGGGAAATTAGGACAAGAAGAAGAGAGAGAAAAAAATCTGTTCTTCTTCCTCTTAATGGAAATCAAATGCATGGATTAACTTCTTAATGGATGGCTTGGTTTAATCTCCTGGATTAAAAATACCCCCAAATTGAGCCATCATTAAGAGATGCCAGAATGCAGGCTTTGTAAGCAAAGAACAGTATCACAGGGTAAAGCTTTTCTCAATCCTTTAGCCCCTCCCACCTCGTCCTTGTCTTGTGGCAGGTGATAGAAGGTGAATCCCGCTGCCCTAGAGAGAATCACAGGCTCCTTCCAACCCACTTGGGGCTGAACCTTGATGGCTATAAGGTGCAGCCTTGTCATTTTTAAAGTAAAGCAGATGACTAAACGAAATGGGCCCCATGGCAACTCTTACACTTGGTTTGGTCGAGATACCAAGTTTTCTGCATTCACGGGGATCTGAAAGGATAAATGACTTTCTTTGGGTCTTAGGGAAAATTTTTAATTGGCAATAATTGCATTTTGAAGAACTCTTAAGATAATGGAATCATACACAAGGACTAATCTTGGATACTAATTCTTAGTTTGTGGTGTTCCCAGCATTCCAGTGGAGGTGGGAGCCATTCAACCTTCCCAATATCATTTATAGTGATTCTGAAATCTTTTAATAATACAGACTTAGGGAATATGGTTAGAAGTAGGTATGATTTGGTTATGGATTATGCATAATTTTAAAAGCTTTGTTCACTTATTCAAGAAATATTTATTGAGTACTTTCTAAGAACCATGCATTATGCCAGAAGCTGGGGATAAGTGTTTGAATGAGACATAACCCCTGCCCTCAGGGAGTTTATAGTCTAGCAGCCAGAATTTCTGCAACCATTGTGCCAAGGGAAACACAGCTATTAATTCTGTTCAAAATTAATTTCTTGGAGTACCAATCAATTCTAGTGTAAGAGAAAGGAAGGCTGCACAGCACTGATAATGTCCCATGCCTCCAAATAAAATGAGAATTGTATTTAAAAAAATCTTAACTTTGTGGCATCTCAAGAACACAGAAGCAGCATAAAGAGAGGTGAGCCAGAATTCTTTAGTGCAGCTTAAAATCTCTTATAGGAAGACTCCAAACCAACATGGTGTTTTGGAGAAGAAGGTGCATTGGGGAGGTTGAATTCAATGGAAGGCATGTTCCCTCAAAGCATCTCATAATTCAAAGTTGGTACATTTCCATCCTGCCCGTGGATAGAGAGTTTGGGGGAGGAGGGGTGTGAGTGCTGTTTACCAGCTGGAGTGGCACTGCCATGGACAATAATAGAAACCCCATTTACAATGGGCCCTACTGCTGGTTTGAAATGATAGGATTCTTGGCTCAGTTTTCGGTTTAGTGTGGGGGGTCCTCCAGGTCCTTCACCCTGCTCCCCACAGGAAGTCAATCTATATATACGACATCAACAAGTCTCCTTGCCTTCTGGCTTCCAGCCAGTTTCTCTCAATAGGCAGCACCTGCAAGAAATCAGGGAAATGGAGGAGAGAGGTTAGGATATCGATTCCTACGGATCCCACTCGGCTGGGCTACCACTGGTCAGCTGTGTCCCTCTCCTGAAGGCCCAAGTTGCTGTCCGGTGGCTCTCCCCATACAGCTGTCCTCCCGAGGGTTCAGGAACCGCTCACCCCCTTTGTCCCTGTAGGTCTAGATCAGGGATTGTACTACTCCTGGCAGTTTTCCTACACCCTGCCCACACCTCCTTTCATCTAATTTAAGTGTACCATCTATTTCCTGCTGGGAACATGACAAATAAGGGGAATTTATATTATTCCAAATGTTGAGTCTAAAGGGAGGCTTTATTATTATTTTCATATTACACGATTTCAAATTTGCTTAGCTCAAATTTGCATGAAAAAGTAATAAATTTCCAAAGATCCACAGGCCCATCGGCATCAGGAACAGGGTTGAAAATCAAGGTTTACAGCAACCTGCCTTAGATTTCCCTCTCTAGCTTAAACTATTATCCTTTATGACTTTGGGGACCTTCCTTTTCTGCTTTACTTTTAGCTTAAATAGTAGATGTTGGGTTGTTCAATAACAATTCCTTCTGCCTTAGCTTCATTAACTCTTTGGCAAAAGGATGAACAGGATTAACGGGCAATGCATTAAGGCAATCATCCCTCCGCCTTTCTAGTCATTGGAATTCCATTCCCAGGCAATGATAATCTCTGAAATATTCAAAAAGAGGCATGTGACATCTCTTCTTCTTCCACTGCATCAAAGCCCAGGGTTTGATTTTTATTTGGCTTGATTTAATCATTTCAGCCCCTCTCGTTGGGTCACTGATTCAGTAGTAGACAGTTTGACTGCCACTGCAGCTCAGCAAAGGCAAAGCAGACAGTTTGGCTGTGAGGCAAATGGGTGTCTGTCACCAAGAGCCGTGGACACCTGCTGATTTACGGATACGACCCATCATTTCAGCATTTCTCACCTCCATCTGGAACTCCCTATTCATCCATTCACTCTTACCCATTTCCACTTCATCATTTGCAAGGAGACACATTCTGGAAGCATCACGGGAAAGGGAAGCCAACAATTTCATGAGATTCGTGTCCAGAGAATATGGATTTAAATGAAAAGACAGGGATGGACAGTAACCCACCTTTTAGTGGGCAAATGATGAGAGTACTGCCTTCAGAATCAGATCTGGATTTTAATCCTAGTTCCCCCTCCTACTCCTTGTATAACATGGATTAATTGCTTAACCTTTCCAATTCTTACTTTGCTTCTCTGTAAACTGTAGATGTTATTAATACCTACCTCAGTGGCTATGGTGGAAATTAAATGAAATAATGGTAGTAGAGCTCTTAGGCTCCGGTTTGTCCTGAGTTTGTTAATTACATAAATTCTGGCCCTCACTTTATATTTCAAGGTTGCTAACATTGGTGACACTCCCAAAGGGTGGTAGATTTCAGTAATGAATATATCAAGAAGAATAGAAGCCATTGTTTCATAAGAATCTTCCATCTTCCTGGGTTTAGATTAAAACAAAATAAAACAATCCACCCCCACACCACCAAAATGCTCAGTGAAATTATTATCAACCCAAAAGTTAAGAAGACAATTTAAGAGGCCTAGTCTTGAAACAGTATATCTGGAAGCAAGTTTGCTCAGAAACTCAAGGAGGAACTGGATTGGTTGTCAAAATATGCTTTGGTCCTATTATCTAAATAGAAACAAAGAGAGAATGAAAGACAAATGAAAGCAGATGGGCTGCTTAAGCAGGAGGAAAAGAAATCTTTCCTTAGGAAAACATTTGGGGTTTTAGAGACAAGGTAGATGGATATAAAGGGAATAGAAAGACACAGCCAGATCTAGCTGCTCCCAAAGAAAAGATTAGGAAGAAGAGTCAGCTGGAATGACCCCTCCCCTCCCCACACCTGCTAAGGGGTTTCAAGTTTAGGAAAACATTGAAAGCCATCCTCTTCCAGCTCTAGGAAGAGAGTCCCTAATAAGAGCAACTGAAGAAACCACAGGCAGGAGACTGTGGCCAATCTGCCAGATAGTTACAGAAATTTTGGACAGATTTGAGAGGGGGAGATCCATCTAAAATACTTAAAAGAATTACTGGGTGGGTTTCTAGGTGGAACCATTATTGCAAGTGAAGATGCAGATAATACCTGTGATGGGAAAGAACGTGCCCAAAAAATCCATGGAAAGACCCAGTGAAGAGGACACCTTTTAAAAAGAAGCAAAGCAGGACAAAAAATAGATGAAGCGCAGCCTCAGGTTATTGGTCTAATGGAACTATACCTCCTAGGTTGGTTTATTCCACTCATGGGAGCAAAGATGGAAAACTTCTTTTAGAACAGTGCATGCTGGAAAGATCCAGAAATCTTTGACCTCTCAGCTCTCAGCATGAGGAACTCCCAAGACCAAATGTAAATGAGTTATAGTAGAAAAAACAATCCTAAAATTTTAAGTTTTAATTGATTTCCTGGGAGAGAGATACATCTTGAATTAGGTGCCTGGGGCTGCCACTGCTATAAATTTCTAAATTTGACAAGAAAGAGGAACATTTCAATATCCAGTCTCTAAGGAAGCAAATGGCATTTCTGTGTGGATTTCACTCCCACCCAGCCATCCCAAGTATGGTGAATTAATGCCATATGTAACCTCTTTATGGAAGATGCCTCCAAACTGAGTTTCAGTTCATGGGTTGTGGGTCACGGAAGAGTGCCCTGGATGGACTGGATGGCATGCTGGTAAAAGTGACTGAAAATTTCTCTGCCCTGTTTCTCACAGTCTCTTCTATGCTCTCCATGACATCAAATACAGAGTTGTGAAGATATCATCTAGCCAGGGATACCTGTGCTGGACGATGGTAATTTCAATATGTTCTTCTAGAAAATGGCCATTTCTCTAGAAGAAAGTGATAAATGTTGGTGTTCTAAAAACTCCTTAGACTTATTAAACTAAGAGACTTTGGGATAGATGAATTCATTTCAGAGACACCAAAGGAACAATACCTGAAGGAACCGTACCTACACACAGCCCTGAAAATCCTTCCAACCCAGGCTGAGCCAAGTGTGCCTGAGCAGCGCAGCTCCAGCCATCATACTGAAAAGGGCCCAGCAAACTTAGGAAGCACATTTTGTCTCAGTGCCTTCCTGCTTTCCAGCTCCTCTCCCCAGTCCCTGTTCCCAGCCACTTTCTTCTGGCCCTTGGCTCCCTATGGCTCCCCCACTGCAGTGCCCCTCCCTTGTTCCTTCCCTCTGTCTTTCCCTCCTTCCATGCCAACTGGCCTTCTAGATCTGTGCTGTCCAATATGGTAGCCACATGTGGCTATTGGACACTTGAAATGTAGCTCCTCTGAATTGAGATTTGCTCTCAGATTAGAATACACACTGGATTTTGAAGACTTAGTATGAAAAAAATGTAAAATATCTCACTAAGAATTCTCATTTTGATTACTTATTTAAATGATACTTTTTAATATATTGGGTTAAATATATTAAAATTAATTTTACCTGTTTCTTTTACCTTTTTCAATGTGGCTACTAGAAATTTTTTAATTACTTATGTGGTTGACATTATGTTTCAAATACAAATCTAGTGCCCTGGGTCCCAAGCATCTCATTGCACCCTCTCCTGCTCCAGGTCTGCTAAAGCACCCAAACCAACCTAACTTTCCTTCTTCTGAATAAGCATAGATTTCAGTGTTCTTAGTTGGAGAATAATTTTATAAGTGAACCATCCTATTATGATGCTAATGGTTGACAATACTTAGTTTTGGCTCTCCACATATACTTATTAAACACCTACCATGTGTATAGATTGTACTTAAGCCAAGTGGGCATACTTGGAAGCATAAGAGAGCTCTGCTATCCAGCAGCTAACAACTGAGTTGGGTATCACCTTTGGATCAGAATAATCTGAAATGTTGACATATCTTTCCCTAAAGACATGAGTCACACAGGAATTCTAGGCACAATGGCAGAATAATGGAAACTATTTGTATCATGATTATAGAGGAAGTTTCATGGAGCCTTTCAGTTCCTACCACATATGTCCATGTACTTCTGGCCCACTACATTGTCAAGCATTTGAAGATTTTTTTTTTCCTCTCTGACAAGAAATACAGCATATGTGTTTCTCTGGTGTAGGTACCGTTGTGAAGAAAGGTAAATGACTCGAGCCAAGTTAGAAAATTTAAAACAAAATGTCAAAATACATTCTACTTATTTTCTTTTCTGTTTAAAGAGGAAGGAGTCTGGGGGCTCTGCCCTGACTGGTCCATCCTGTAACCTCTTCTCCATTTCTGCCCACAGGAAAAACAGAGCAAAACCAATCAAACAGGAGCCTCACTCAGAGAGAAGATACATTCTGAGGAAATGGCTCTTCCTCTACTTCCTCCTTTCATTGAGGAAGCCAGTCATGATGGTCGAAGAAGCCAAGGATAATTTCGTTTATAAATTGTACACTTTGGCCACATGGTTTCTAGCACAAATTAAGGATGGGATTTAGCTTCAATTCTCTTTCTTTTGAATTTGATTATTTTAAAAGAAGAATGTTTTCCCTGAAGCGTTTTGTATTTGCGGCCCAGACATTTTCTGCTCACTGCTGTGTACGGGGTTGCCTTTTGGATATAAATGTCCCTAACAGATCACAGTTCGGGACTTAAAATGTCCATGTTTATCCCAAAATGTTTATTTCCTTCATCCTTCTACAGACACTGTAGTCAATTTCTTTTCCTACCCTTTTTTCTCAAAGAAAACAAGTTTTATCATTTGAAAGTATCTTGTGCCATAAAACCAGATCAATATTAAAAGAAGGGTATAATCATATAATCAGTCTCAGACAAGAGATGCAGGATTTAGAGTGGAGAAAAATTAGATCTTCACAACCACCATTACAATTGCAAAGAACAAAGAAAGGAGAGTCCAGGCTTCAGTGTGGAAATCTTACCTATTGGGGTCTGCGCCCTGGGACTGGGCTTCATCCACAAGTAGAAAGGACTCTACTCCGTCTACCTTTAGCCGCTCTAGTTAAGTTCGAGTCCCAGGTTCTGATTAGAATAAATCGTTGATTTATTTTTCATGTCATGACAGACAACCTCAGCCCTGAGCCACACCACCCCCTCCACTTTCTCACGTTTCCTTGTTTTCATGGTCACACTCTTCTCTCTGCCTGACACGCTTCTCCTCACACCACCACCACCCTTCCCCCTTTCTCTCCACATCCATGCCTGCCAACCCACAAACCCTCATCTCCCTACTCAAGCAGCAGCCCCTCTGAGGAGACTTCCTTCACCAACCTTCCAACCACCCACACCCTGGCCCCAGGCAGACGGAAGTGCTCCATTGTGCTCCCTCCTATTGTCCTTTGTACAGACCCCACAGTAGCACTGCTCACTGGCTTGATTATTATTTGCCTGTAGGTCTCCCTCCTCCCTGGATGGGAAACCCCTGAGGTAAGAAATTGGATCTTGTTTAACATGGTATCAGTAGGGCCTAGCACAGCACCTGGAACTAGCAATACTCAGCCAGTATTTTTTGAGTGAAGAAATTCTCTTGTGGGCTCAGGACAATGATGGGTCCCAAGGATGATTAGACAAAAATCCCTTCCTTATGGAGTCCAGCATATCGAGAAGGTATGCACACCTAGCTTCATGATGGAGTGGGTGATGGTTAAGGTCTATACTGGGAGGGGGAACACTGCAGGATTTCAGAGCAGGGAACCCAACTGGAATAACAGCCAGAGCACAGTGTGAATGTCCATTCATTCATTCAGTACATAGTTATTGTGGGCTGATGCTGACTTAGGGGCTGCAGATCCATCAGAGAATAAAACAGACAAAACTTGGTGCACCCAGGTGACTCAGTTGGTTAAGCATCTGACTCTTGATCTCAGCTCAGGTCTTGATCTCAGGGTTGTGAGTTCAAGGCCTGTGTTGGGCTCCACACTGGGCGTGGAGCCTACTTAAAAAAAAACCTGACAAAATTCTTTGCCCTCATGAAACTTACTTTTATTGGAAGGAGACAGGCCAACAACTGCAAACAACCCCCAAGAAGGCACATGTTAGCCCCATAAAGGGAACAGAGATAGTGAATTTTGTTAATTCACTTCTTTATGCTTCTTGTACGATAGTATGAGCCAGCTGGTACATTCAGCAAACAAACAAAAAACAAAAACCAAAAAAAAAGGAAGACCTGTTTGCAAATGCCTCTGTGAGGCAGACATTTGCAATTATCCTTGCATCATTCACATTCTCAAACAGCTATCTCCCACTCCCCGTCTCCTTTGCTTCTCCAGTGAGTTGCCCAGGTGACCAGCCTGCCCCAGGTCAGTTCACAGGCAGTCATGGGGTTTGGGCTGCACAGTGGTCACTGGTCTTCGTTTTCCGTGTCCAGGCTCTGTGGTGTTAATGAATCAGGTGAGAAGTTGGACGTCGTGTGAAACCTGTGGCAGGCCTCCGGCTTCTCGCTTCTTTCGACATATTTTTGAGCATCCTAGTGATCACTGCTGAGCGCACCACGGGAGATAAATAAATAAACCATTCACTCATTCAACAGATATTTAATGAGCACCTACTAGAGTGCAGGCAATAAGTTTGCCACTGGAGATCCAATGGTGAGCAAAACAGATGAGCTTGTAGTGTAGGAGGAGGGACAGATTACACAAGAAAACCCTCAACGGTAAATTCATCGCACAAATGATCTCCTTGGCCCTTGGGGAGCTCCAACAAGAAAAACTAGAATACGAGGGGTCTCCCTCAATCTCCTCCTCTTCATGTCTTTATAGCCTCTTCTCCCTTCACAGAAGACCCGCTGCATTCCCCCGCCCTGCCAAAAGTTCAGTCCTTTGTGTCAGAGTCTCGGCCTCTTCTTTCTCTCTGAGGAGCGGGTACCTTCCTCTAGCCTGCTTCTCCAATCCATAAGCCTTCCTCCCACTCAGCTGAGTTTCCCACAGTGTCCTTGGTAGCTGTGCTTCTCTGATTTCGATGCATAATAGAATTACCTGGGGGAGTTTTGATGGCCCTCATGGCTAGGACACTCCACAGACCAATTAAATCACACTCCCTGGGGCTGAGACACAGCAAATTCCAGTGTGCAGCCAAGTTTGAGAACCCATGATTAATACATCTGTCTCTGTTTCCTTACCTTCCATTCCTTCCCCTACCCCAGCACAAGCCCATCTCTACCCCCACAGGTATCACACGACACAATGACAGAGTACTTGAAAGGCACCTCATTCACTGGTGAGGGAGTGGTGAGCAAGGGATGCTGGGAGAGAAACCATGGCTAAAACCGTTGATAGCCTATCCAGCCACCATCTCCCCCATTCATCCTTGCCAATAGAACCTTTTGCTCTATATGAGGCAGAACATATTCACAGAAGAGGGGATTTCCCCCTAGTCATACGTAAACCATAGTGGTCCTTCTTCCTTTGCCAAGGATTGCTCTAGAGTAAGCTAGTAATCTAGACCTGCCTGATGGGACCAGTGGGAAAGTCTGCTGGGAAAGATTTTTGTCTCTGATAAAAAAAGATGTTGCGGGGGGAGGCTGTCATTTCTTTCTGCCTTTGGATGTGGTTTTCTGTTGGTCTGGTGTTTGGAGTCAAGGCACGCAGTTTCAGACCATATGGGGAAAGCTGAGACAAAGAGAAGGCAGCCTACAGCTCAGACATCATCAGGCTGCTAAATTAACTAGCTCTGGAACTGCCTGCTGTGCACTTCTTGCTAGGGGGATAATAAACCTCTGTATCATACTGTATGAAATCTCTAGTTTGATATTTTGTTAGGTGAAGCTGAAAACATCTCAATTGATACAAGAGTCTTCCTGAAGGAAGTTCTGAGCTGAGTCTTGAAGAGTGTATAAGACTTAACCAGACAAAGAAGTGGGTGAGGGAGGTACAGAAGACACTGAGCCAGACAGACAGTAGCACATCTGGGGAACCATAAGTATTTCAGTATGGCTCTGGCAAGAGGTGGGGCTGGAGAAAGGTAGGACTTTGTGTGCCATGAGAAAAACCTTGACTGTATCCTGAAATAACCCTGGGGCACTGAAGAGATCTCTTAGATTTGCATTTTGTAGAGATGACTCTGATGGCCATAGGGGGCACAGATGAGGGGGTTTGGGATGAAACAGAGAGCACGTAGGATAATCGTGATGAGAAATGGAAAGGGTGGTGGTGAAGGGGACGCAGAGTGGGGGGAGGTTTGGGAGATGATAGGAAGGCAGACTTCACAGGATTTGAAGCCTGCTTGAATGCGGGGAGAAGACATAGGGAGGTGGAAAGGCCAATTCTTGAGTTTCTGGTTGGTGTCTAGGCAGGTGGAAGTTTTTGCCACTGAGACAGGAAATTAATAAGGTGGTTCTGAGGCTGGGGGAAATAGCTGGTATGTGTGTGATGGGTTGGGGGTGATAATATATTCAACTTGAACGTATACATTTGAGAATTCTGAAGGACAAAGAGGTAGGGATTTCTAGTTGGCAGTTGTATATGTAGGACTAAAGCCGAGGGCTCAGAGGAGAGGTCTCGCCTGGACAGATCTGAGGGTCCTTAGCAGAAAGACGCCATTGAAACCTGTGAGTGGGTGTACAATGTGCAGACTGAGAGGAGATGTTTCTCTGGAAACACCCACACTTCAGAAGCAAAAAAGAGGAAAAGGTAAGAAAAAGTGGACAAAGGAGGCAAAGAGCCATCAACCAGAGAAATAGGAGAAGATGGGACAATGGAAGCAAAGGGAAGATTGTTTCAAGAAAAGAGAAGGGGCAAGAGTGTCAAATTAAATGTCAAGTAAGACAGACACTGAGAAAAATCCAGGGGGTTTTACAGAGCAAAAGGTTCTATTGGCAAGGATGAATGGGGGAGATGGTGGCTGGATAGGCTATCAACGGTTTTAGCCATGGTTTCTCTCCCAGCATCCCTTGCTCACCACTCCCTCACCAGTGAATGAGGTGCCGTTCAAGTACTCTGTCACTGTGCTTTTCAAACTATCTTGTACTGTTGGTTTATTTCTCTGTCTCCTTACTCTGGCCTCCATACAGTTTATTCATCTTTGATTCTTCAATACCTAGCAAAGGCCTAGTGCATAGTCTCAATAAAAACTATTGTTTGAATGACTGAGTGATTGAATTAATTAGTGAAATGTTCAGGATACTTTCCACATAGTCTAAAACTGTTGTTGCTTTAATGCTAATAATTTGACCCATCTATATAGTGATAGTTACCCATCTAAAGAGATTGACATATGACTACACAGTTTGTGGTATTTGCTCCATGAAATTTCTATCTTTTTATTGCTTTTGTGACTTAGTCCTATGGTTGGTTATCCTCTGTAGCAGCAACCAAATGACCACTTTCTTCATTAAACAGAGTCAATGTCTCTGGTCTCTCAAAGGACCATGCTCATGTTGAGCCATTTTTTTTTCCTGTTGCTCCATTAATGTCTGCCAAGCCAGCATAAATCAACACCATCTATCAGTGTCCCATCTTTGGAGTGGAACTTCAAAGGCAGGGTTTCCTTTTCTGGGTCAAGTTGACCTGTAACTTCCTTCTTCTTCATACTAACCCTCAGTCTGTAAAACTGCATCATCTCTGTGAAGTGGTCAACAGCTTCTCATCCAGTGCCTTAGCAAATATTTACTGAGGGAATTATTGAATGAATCATTTAACTGACTTGCATGTAATCTTCAAAAACAGTCATAGCAGACAAGAGCTCTTATTTAAAAGGTATCTGCCTCAGCTTAAACATCTTTAAAAATAACCAAATTAGCAGCTTTTATCAATGTTGACATTCTGTTCTCAAACTAATTACCCTGCTTATATAACTGAACTTATTAAGGGCTGTTGACACCTCCTTAAGTTATCTTTGGAAATCGAAATCAAACCCAAATACAGTTATGATCTTGCCACGTTCAAAAACCATCATTTTGACATGGCCAGAATTCCCTTTTGAATTTAAAAATCTAATTCAAACCCTTAAGTTGGAAAAAGAAGGGATGTAAATCAAATCAATAAATGAATAATGAATAAAAACAGCCATTGGTTAACTTAGGCATGGAAATAAAAAAGAAGTGTCAGCTGAAGCATGCACTGCTATTTTTTTAATATAGAATGAATATTAGCTGGTTGATGGAAATTTTGTTTTTGACAAGTATATGGACAGTGGTTCCTTAGCAAAAAGAACTGTAGAGCGCTGTCATGTCAATATCCCATGTGACAATAAGCATTATCCCTGTGGCAGAAACCATGGCCAGCATCCTAGAGGATCCCCTCAGAACAATCAAAACATCAAACAGAATGTTCTATTAGATGTTAGGGTCCATGAAAACAAAGTCATGGCATCATGCCCCAGACTGCCAGGCAGGAGTACATCCTGTCACAGGTCCCCCAAGCAGGATTTGTCAAAGGATCAATGAGACCAAGATGGTTAACTTAGCTATTAGATATAGTAATTCCTGCTGGAATAGGAACAGCATCCTCATGAGAACATGCTCAGGCACAACTTCAAAACTTCAGCAGTCAGAAATGGGGCTCATTTGGCCCAAGATGTAAATCAACCTGTGAAACAAAGGAACAGAACTGCCAGCAAACATTGCCCTGTCACAACAAACCAAAGGCCTATCCTGGCTTACTGGGTCATCAATTCCTGGAGAGCAGAAACAGCTAAGTAGTGACAATATTATTTATAAGTAATATCCATGTTTGGGCTGACTCTGAAATGCATGTTCATAAAATCATCAAGTGAAGGTGAGCTTTAGAATTTATTTAACCCAAACTCCTCATTTCACTAAAGAAGAAATCAAGTTTTAAAGAGGGGAAAGGTCTTGCCTAATCTCATACGGCTCTCTTTCTCTGGGACCCCTGGACCCCTAACTCCAACTGAGGGCTCTTCCCACTTTATACCATAAAGCCCCTACCCAGCACCTTGCCTGCAGTTGGCTTTCAGTAAAACTTGATGAACAAATCGTGTCAATCATGATTATGTATTAACAAGGCCAGTTTCAGATTATATGGGGCTTAACACATATAATTTGGGGGAGGGCCTTCTTTAAGAAAAAGAATACAAAATGAGGACTATAAGATTTGGCACAAAAATGAATATTTCTTTAGACTGAGAGAAGAAAGTAAATACATTTCAAATATAACAAAGATGACTAATACAACCAGTATCACAAAGTCCATAAATAACATATTCTTATTAAATAATTGCCTGGCACATCTCTATAATACATTCTTTCCACACAGTTTTGGGATCCATATGCTCTGATTAACTCTTCATACAATAGCAATTGTATAATCTTTTCTAAAGAGAAAACAAAATTCAGTCTTTCTATTAGCAAAAAAAAAAATTTTTTATTTTGCATTATTAATGGTTTAAAAAAGTTACTTTCAGCTTCATAAGTTATTGTATTGAGCTACATAATTTGTACAAAAAAAATTACTCTTATGCTACACAATGATTCAAAGATGAATATGAGTAGGACTTTTGTTCAGGGAAACACTTGTCTCATTAGGTTGTGTCTTGGATGCTGTTTCATCTGCAAGCATCAGACTTCATTAGAACAAGATATGCTAGATTCGCAAAAACATCTGTTATGCATGCAGAAAACATACAACTTTACATTCAGAATGGGCTCAGCATATGTAGTACTGCTACAGGTCTGTGTCCTATAAACACAAGAATTCAGACTAAATTCTATTTTATGAGATTTTCCATCATAATATAAAAGAATGTAAGGCATGTTTATCCATGTACAGGCTACATTACTGAAGTATATTTCTGACAGAAGAGAACTTCCGTTCTGACAAAGATCATGAGCACAGAATTCTCCAAATATGGTTTTATACATCTGGTGATTCAAAGAATGCTTCACAGACTCGCATCTGGATACACTTGGAACCTTGTGTCTTTTCACTTCCCCCTAGTTTCAGAGTGGGTGCTGAAGGACACATGCCTAACAGGGCACAGCCTCTGGCCTCGCACCCTGTGTCACTTTGCTGAGTGGGCACAGTGAGTGGGAGGAGAATTGCAGAAAGTCCTTTACGGTGGGAGAGCTAACACTAACTTAACTCTACATTCAGGGGACTGAAAACCACATAACTCTATGCCACTAAGCCAAGCTCAGGTATCTCCTAGGTAATTTACATCCTCTTAGCAGGATTCCAAAAAGTTCCCAGCCATTATAAAGTCACCTGACCCAAGAGGAAAGGAAAAAGACAGTGCTCTTAATTTATTGTGGCTACAATACCATTTAAAAATTTTACAAAAACTTACAATCATGTGAACACAAAGCCGGCAACCCTCCCATGCCCTTGGAATGGGCCTCATAAGCGAGGGGCCCTTGAAGCTTTATGAGTTTCGTGGTCCTTGTGCCTCTGCATACTGACCTTTATATCATCCTGTGCAGAGATAGGGAGACAGCGGTCATCTTCGAAGGACAAGGACTGATCTTCTGGTCTGATGGAAAATGTATTTATTTTGCAGAGCTGCCCTAAGAGTATCATAAACTTAAGTATCTTAAAACAACAGAAATTCATTGTCTCACAGTTCTGAGGTTACAAATCTGAAACCAAGGTGTCAGCAGGACCATGTTCTCCCCAATAGCTCTAGGGAGGAATTCTTCCTTGCCTCTTCCAGCTTTTGCTGGCTCCCAGGAGTCCTCGGTGTGCTTGGCCTGCCAATGCATCACTCCAGTCTCTGCCCCCAGTGCTGAATGGTCCTGTGTGCATCTGTCTCCGCATCTTTTCTCCTTTTCTTAAAGGACACCAGTCATATGGGATTAGGGGCCCATCATCATTACCTCTGCAACAATCTTATTTCCAAATAAAATTACATTCTGAAGTCCTGGGAATCAGGACTTCAATATCTCTTCCTTGGGTAACACAATCAGACCATAACAGAAAAGAAACAATACTCTCCTCACTACACATTAACTATGCACCGTGTGATTCTAAGCAACCCAAATTTATTCGTCAGCCAACAGCTGTACCGCGCATGTGCTGGGGTATCCGGAGGAGTATGATGAGGCAGCCACTCCTAGAGAGCTCCCAGCCCGCGACAGAGACAAGTGAGCTAACAAAACACAGTGCGGCCCATGCACACACTGAGATGGGCCTGCTAAGGACACAGCCTGCAAGCAAACACCAGGATTTGAGAGGTTCTGCACAATGCAGCCTCTTCGAACTGAGTCTTCAAGAACAGTTAGATGTTCACCATATGGACAAGAGAAAGGAAGATTCCTTTCGGAAGGCAGGGGTAATAGTTCATAACAAGTGCATATTAACCTGGGTTAAAACCATAATAAGGCATTCAGGGAGAGTTTTGTGTAATTTTGAATGGTTAGAAGCAAAGCCCTATTTGACAGAATGGCAGATTAGACGAAGAAAGCAGGGGGATCCAGGTCCTGAAGGCCTTATAAACCATGATCAGGAGTCTGGTCTTTACTGTATAGAGGAGGACAGGGAGGGCACTAAGAGGAGAATAGCTCGACTGGGTTTGCATTTCAGGAAGATTGCTTTGGCGACAGTGCCAAGAGTGGGCTGGACAGAGAAGGAAAGCGGGATGCTCTCACTGAGACCCTTCTGGAGATACACGGGTTCACATCTTCACTCTCCTCAACAGCCCCTCCAGAGGCACGTGCAAGCTGCGGGACCTGGAGCACAGGAGGGGAGGAACTGCCACAGCTGACCAGCAGGAGGCCAGTGCATGCAGGCTCAGTGGACTCCAGCCGTGGCCCCCGTCCCAGGGAGAGGCCATGCGAGCCTCATTTCAGGCAGGAGGAAGCACGGGGAGGCGGAGAGGACAGAACCCAGACGGGCTTAAAACTAGATGCCAGTGGAGGTGGGGAGTGTGAGAGACGGGAGGAGTCCACTGCTTCTCTGGGTCTTATCTGCACATTTGTCACGATCGGGTAATCGTCCCTGCAGCCTCAGGTCGAGCGGTCACCTACGACCGGAACACCTGGCGGAGATGCAAACGCTCAGGACCACCTGAGCATCACCTTGGAGAAGGAGAGGTTTGTTCTTGTCTCCATTTGGCCTCTTTTTCTGGAGTCTTCACACCACAATAAAATGAAACCAGATGATTCCAGGGATCTGCCAGGGGAAGAGAAAGTTCCAAGGAGGGAGGATGAGGGCAGGAAGCAGTCTAGTGTCTTGGAAACAGGTGCGTGTGTGTGCCGGTGAGCACGAGTGCGTGCATGCACATGTGAACCAGCGTTAAAAGAATCAAGACTCTATTTTTAACTTTTTGAGGAACCTCCACACTGTTTTCCAAAGTGGCTGTACCAGCTTGCATTCCCACCAACAGGGTAAGAGGGTTCCCCTTTCTCCACAACCTCAACATTTGTTATTTCTTGTCTTGTCAATTTTTGCCATTCTAACTGGTGTAAGGTGGTATCTCAATGTGGTTTTGATTTGAATTTCCCTGATGGCTAATGATGTTGAACATTTTTTCATGTGTCTGTTGGCCATTTGTATGTCTTCTTTGGAGGTGTGTCTGTTCATGTCTTCTGCCCATTTTTTGATTTGATTATTTGTTTTTTTGGGTGTTGAGTTTGAGAAGTTATTTATAGATCTTGGATACAAGCCCTTTATCTGTAGTGTCATTTGCAAATATCTTGTCCCATTCCGTGGGTTGTCTCTTTGTTTTATTGACTGTTTCCTTTGCTGTGCAGAAGCGTTTTATCTTGATGAAGTCCCAAAAGTCCATTTTTGCTTTTGTTTCCCTTGCCTTTGGAGACGTGTCCTGAAAGAAGTTGCTGTGGCCAATGTCGAAAAGTTCCTGCCTATGTTTTCCTCTAGGATTTTGATGGATTCTTGTCTCACATTGAGGTCTTTCATCCATTTAGAGTTTATCTTTGTGTATGGTGTAAGAGAATGGTCGAGTTTCATTCTTCTGTATATAGCTGTCCAATTTTCCCAGCACCAATTATTGAAGACACTGTCTTTTTTCCACTGGATATTTTTTCCTGCTTTGTCGAAGATTAGTTGACCATAGAGTTGACAGTCCATATCTGGGCTCTCTATTCTGTTTCATTGATCTATGTGTCTGTTTTTGTGCCAGTACCATGCTGTTTTGGTGATCACAGCTTTGTAATATAGCTTGAAATCAGGCAACATGATGCCCCCAGCTTTGTTTTTCTTTTTCAACATTTCCTTGGCAATTCGGGGTCTTTTCTGGTTCCATACAAATTTTAGGATTG
>NC_138372.1:135594505-135617166 GCF_054177405.1 Leptonychotes weddellii
TTCTCTTTCTACAGTGTGGCTGTTCCTCAGAAAGTTAAAAATAGAGCTACCCTATGATCCAGCAATTGCACTACTGGGTATTTACCCCAAAGACACAGATGTAGTGAAAAGAAGGGCCATATGCACCCCAATGTTCATAGCAGCAATGTCCACAACAACCAAACTGTAGAAGGAGCTGAGATGCCTTTCAACAGATGAATGGATAAAAAGTATGTGGTCCATATATACAATGGAATATTACTCAGCCATCAGAAAGGATGAATAACCAACATTTGCATCAACATGGATGGGACTGGAGGGGATTATGCTAAGTGAAATAAGTCAAGCAGAGAAAGACAATTATCATATGGTTTCACTTATTTGTGGAACATAAGGAATAGCATGGAAGACATTAGGAGAAGGAAGGGAAGAATGAAGGGGGGATATCAGAGGGGGAGATGAACCATGAGAGACTCTGGACTCCGGGAAACAAACTGAGGGTTTTTGTTTGGGGGGGGGATGGGTTAGCCCAGTGATGGGTATTAAGGAGGGCATCTATTGCATGGAGCACTGGGTGTTATATGCAAATAATGAATCATGGAACACTACATCAAAAACTAATGATGTACTGTATGGTGACTAACATAACATAATAAAAAAAAATTATAAAAAAAAAGGATCAAGACTTCTTTTTTCCTCTTGGTTTTTCTTGTGTTTTTGTTTCTCTTTTCTTTTTCTTTCCTTGTCTTTCTTTTCTTCTCTTTTTCTTTCTTTTCTCAGGTCTATTCCTTTCTGGGCATTCCCTAAAAGATCTTGTGTGAAGGGAGTATCTTCCCAGACAGTAGTCTGAGTGTGAAGGGTCAAGGTCCCCAAACCCCTTAAGGCAGGGAGGAACCCAGGGGTGGGCTGGGTTCCCAGACCCCCTCTGGAATTGCTTAATATTTATACCTTATTAATCACCTAGTCCCACTTGTACATAACAAAAGAAAATTAACCCTATTATAAGGTTTATTAAATTGTAACAATATATTATCTTCTTATTTGTTGCTCATAGATTCATCTACTCACACATGCTAAGAATGGGGAAACCTTGTGTTCTATCTTATCCTTTTATCCATTCACGCATCCATAAGTCATTCTTCATTTAACAAATGTGTATTAAGAAACTGCTATGTGCTCTAAGATTATGAAAATAAAATAACTAGATATAAAATGTGAATTTAGCAGAAAATGCATTGAACTTCTAAATCCTCTATAAATTTGTTATTATGTATTAATGTGTCTTCTCTTTTACATGCAAAGATGAGATCCTTAGCCTTCCATCAGTGATAGATGTACTTGGAGCTGCTTTCTGGGCATGGCATGGGCAATCTAAACCATCCATCCCACACCCCAGGCTCCTTGTGGTCCTAGATACATGCAGTGATTATATTCTGAGACTCCATTCACTCAGATACTCCAGAGTTGAGTCTCCACACATAGTGGTTCCGGTGACTTTCAATTTTTTTCAATGTTAGGGTTGTCTCTTTTTATTCTCCAAAAAGTACCTAAAGTATCTTTCCTTTAACTATAATGGTCAACTGGTATGCATGCTGAAACCATTGATTTTCCAACCAGAGTGTCTGCATTTAGCACTGAAAATAGCCCCTTAATTGCCACAAAGCCAAGCTCTATTAGGAGAAGCCTGCCCAGTGGTGTGCAGCAGATGCTGGGCAGAGGGACTCTGGGTGCAGGCCCAGTGTAGCAGACAGACCCTCGCATGTGGAGGACTAAGCCCAGACAATGGGGGAGGCAGCACACTGATGTATAACCCAAACACAGGGAAAAGAAGCCTGGGAGCAGGGAACACTCAGAAACAGGCAAGCAGGGTGGCAGACAGAGGCCAGGCTAAGCTGCAGGGGCAGTATGATGGCAAAAGAACAGCTTTCAGATGATGACAAAAGAACAGCTCACTTGGGGAGACAGAAGGGCAATGATAAAGAATATTGACTATGGAGGCCAAGAGACGTGGGTTCGAATCCTGATCTGGCCACTAAGTAACCGTGGAGGAAACTGCTGGCTGATTCCACACGAATTCTCTTCTTTCCACACCTCTGCAGTTAGTTGTGGCTCATGACTGTATTCTTGCCAATGTACTGTGAGTGGAAGGGGACCCCAGCTGATACATTAACACTCCCCACACCCAGTCCCCCATTCTGCCGTGCCTTTGAATTGACCTTAGTATGGAGAGGTAAAAGTCTAAGAGGATAGGGCTTGGCCTCTGGAGCCCTGCTTGGAGGAAAGGCCTGGCCAGTCAGGAACTTTCCAGTGCACAATAAATGCATTTCTATCATGTTAAAACCCTGACATTTGGTGGGTTATCTGTTACTTTAACCAGTACGACTTAGACAAGTTATATAACCTCTCTAAAACTGATCTTAAAATTGAGAGGAATATTAACCAAATGATTTCCTATCATCCTGAACAACCTGGAATGTTCCTTCCCAGATATCTTCCTGTGCCATTCCTTTACTTCACACAGACTCTGCTCACGTATTGCTGCTTGAGAGGGGAGTGCCATGGCCATTCGGTCTGAAATATTGCTCCTTTTCATGTCACCCACCATTGTTTTTCTTCTAAATTTACTCCCACCTCAAGCTTATTGAGCTATAATTGCAGTAGAGTAAACTGCACATATTCAAACTGTGGATTTAATCATTTTGACATATGTATATACTCTTGTCCTGCTTTAATCTTCTTGGCATTTATTACTGTTTCATTTATTTGTTTATAATCTGTCTCCACCACTAGGATAAAAGTTCCATTATAATATAAGTACTGTATCTTTGGGGCTTATAATAGCATCTGTTCTATAGGAGGCACTCAGTCAATATTTATTGGATGGATGGATGGATGGATGGATGCAGGAAAGCCCAGTTATAAGAAAGGGAACACAAAGTCAAGGACAGACTAAGCAGCATGGGTGGCTCTATATGGAGCCAGTTCTAGGCTGGCTCTCTTTAGGGTCTTCTACATCCAACTGACCCAAGAGTAGAGAAGCCAAATACATTCCTGCCTGCATGCCAGTCCCAGGCCATTGGGGATAGCTGTCAAGAACCCTGAGTTGAAAAGGATTTTAAGGCTGCGGCTATCTGAGCTTAGCAGAAAAGAAGGTAGTGATCCATTAATGATGTCCGTCTTAGGAAAGGAAGTAAGTAGTGGCAGGCATATTTGCAATCCTTTTCCTAGAAACCATTGTGGGGCTGCACCTGCTGGTGGGGGTTAAATCATCTCAACCGTGGATGGAAGCAAGCCACAGAGGCTGGGGAAAGGCAGGACTTGACAGCAACATTTTGAAACGCCATTCATCACTTGTGCTGGCCATGCCAACACTAAGGCTGACAGTCCTGTGATTAAACACACTGAGATTATTGGGACCCCTGAGGGGGTGGGGAGAGAGAGAGGACTAGAAGATGTATTTGAGCAAATCGTAGCTGAGAACTTCCCTAATCTGGGGAATGAAACAAACATTCGTGTCCTAGAGGTAGAGAGGACCCCTCCCAAGATCAAGGAAAACAGACCAACGTCCCGGCATGTAATAGTAAAACTCACAAATCTAAGAACCAAGGAAACCATCTTAAGGGCCGTTAGGGGGAAGAGATTCCTCACGTACAGAGGGAGATGATTAGTCTGAATGGGGCTTGGGCTCCTGGCTTCTTTCCCATTGATTTTCAATGGGCAATAATAACACGCTGATAAATTCTACACAGGAAAGGGATGCAAGGACATAAGAGGACTTTCACGCCCACCTTAACCAAACTGGTGTTTGCCCTTGACAATGGCCACGGTTCACTAAATTAGTTCTTGCACTAGCCCCCTTTTCGTTTGCAGTAGGATTTCCTTTCAATGGATGGCTTGAAGGAAAGCAACTGAAGCCTGATGCAGCCTCATCTGACAGTAATTAAAGATAAAGACTAAGCCTTCAACTTCTGAATCTTGCTATGAGTAATTCAGCCTTGGTATGGCAAGCTGTAAAGCTAAGGGTCTGTTATTACCATGAAGTGTCCCTTGCAAAATCATTTTGTATTTGTCCAAGAGTCAGTAATTCTTTCTCTATTAGAAAGAAGAGAGCCACTTTCCTCCAGCCAGTTGTAAAGCCTGAACGCTGCCTAATATTCTGTAAGATCTTGGGATTTGCACAGTTCAGAGCCTGAAACAATATAGTTTAAATGGGGTATTAAACTTCCTGAGGCTTCCCCCCAAAGGTCACCGAGTCTCTCTGCTGTCCAAGTCTCTCCCTGGAAGAGCATCAAGAGCCTGCCAGTCCTTCCAGCCAGTCCTCCACATTATTTGCCAACTCGTAACCTATGCAGTGGCCGTGCTTGGATATTCTGTCCCCCCTGCCATTGACAGGATGACACCAGGGCCCAGCCGGTGCATGTGTGTCTGCGAATTCATATCCACATCCACATCCATTTTTAGGGCTTCTAACTATGTTCCATACCTTTTTATTCTATTTCCCATGAAAGTTTTTTATACTGATGGGGGGGGAGGTTATTACTAGGTACCTCTAATTTTTGGATGATCTTAGATTTTTTTTTAAAGATTTTATTTATTTATTTGAGAGAGAGAGAATGAGAGAGAGAGAACACATGAGAGGGGATAGGGTCAGAGGATGAAGCAGACTCCCTGCCGAGCAGGGAGCCCGATGCAGGACTCGATCCAGGGACTCCAGGATCATGACCTGAGCCGAAGGCAGTCGCTTAACCAACTGAGCCACCCAGGCGCCCTTAGATAGATTTTTTTAAATTTCACTTTTTAATGTATTTCTGGTAGATATAAATTCAATTGTTTTGTTGCTCTTCTTCTTGATTTTGTTGGCTGTTTATCCAGCCACCTGACTAAACTTTTTTATTGTCTAATAATTATCTGTAGATTCCTTTGGATTTTCAATGGAGACAATTTTAAATTCTGTTATGACTTTTAGAAACCTTCCATTCTGATCTTATTTCTTCCCCTTACTGAACTGGTCAGGACACTACTACAACATGAAATAGAAGTAAGATGGTAAGCCCTCTAGTCTTATTCCTGATATTAAAGGGAATATTTTTAATACTTCTCTATTATTTATGATGTTGGCTATTTGGAGTGCTTTTGTAGATTTTCTGAAGCTAATGAAGTTACTTTCTTTTGAGAATTCTTCCTAGTTGCTAGGAGTTTCTATCCTGAACACACATTGAGTTTTAGCAGTACATATTTCTGTAACTATTGAGATAATTGTATACTTTTCCCCTTTAATTTATTAATGTAGTGAATCATAGTAATTAACTTTCTAATGTTAAAACTAACCTTACATTTTGGGAATAATTCCAACTTACACATGATGTATTATTAAATTTCATATGTTGCTGAATTCTGTTTGCTTATATTTTTGTGTAGAATGTACCTATGTTCATAAATGATACTGGGTTAATTTGCATTTCTTATACCATGCTTGCCAAATTTGGTATTAAGATTAGGCTACACTCATACGTTCTGGAATAATTTTTATAAAACTGATATTGTTTGTTCCTTGAATGTTTGAGATCACTTAGCAAAACTAAGTGAATCCTGGAGCTGGATTATTTTTTGTTGAGATATTTCTTGTTATTGATTAGATATTTTTATTGATTATAGAACTATTCATATTTTCTGTTTCCTCTTGAATCAGTTTTGGTGTTCTACATTTTTCTATAATTTGTCAATTTTATCTAAATTTTTTCAATTTGTTGGCATTAAGTTTTTCAAAAGACCATATTTTCTTTTTACTATATGCAGTCATGTTTTTTAGATTTTTACATTTACATTAGAAAGTCAATTACTATCATTAACTTGTGCCTCCTCTGTCTCTTTCATTAATTTTGCAGAGTGTGTCAATTTTGTTAGCCTTTTAAAAAAATTTTTTTCCACCCTGTGGATCTTCTTTATTATGTGTTTGTTTTCTGCTTTAAACTTTGTGGTTGCCTTCCTTCTACTTTCTTTGAGCTTATTTCACTGCTCTTTTCTAACTTCTTAAGAATACTTAGTTCATTGTTTGCGTATAACACCCAGTGCTCCATGCAGAACGTGCCCTCTTTAATACCCATCACCAGGCTAACCCATCTTCCCATCCCCCTCCCCTCTAGAACCCTCAGTTTGTTTTTCGGAGTCCATCATCTCTCATGGTTCATCTCCCCCTCCGATTTCCCCCTCTTCATACACAAGCAATGAATCATGGAACACTGCATCAAAAACTAATGATGTAATGTATGGTGATTAACATAACATAATAATAAAAAATAAATTAAAAAAAAATAAGTAGACCGCTGTTTCACTTTGCATTTCCTTGCCATGAGAAGATCCTTTTAAATATATATCATGCTTTAATCAAGTTGAACCTGGCAGTTTTGTTTCGACTGGTGCTAACTAAAATTTGAGAATTGCCTCATGTCCACAAATGCAGCTACAATGGTTTGCTGAACATTTGCTCTATTAAAGATTTATGATCTGCTTTAAAAAAAAAAAAAGAATACTTAGTTCATTAATGTTCTACCATAATTCTTATCTGTCCTCCAGGCGATTAAGGCATAAGAACTAGAAATAAAGGTATTCTGACAATAAGATCGTATACATAGAAAATATAAAAGAATGTACCTATAAATTATTAAAGTGATAAGTGGATTTAGCCAGATTGCTAATGGATTATGCCAAGATCAGTATAAGAAAGTAAATTGTATTTCCAAATATTGGCAATAAATGATTAGAAAATGTATTCTTATTTTAAAAAGATAACTCTTGAACTAGTATCAAAATCATCTGATATCTATAAATTTAACAAAATATGCACAAAGCATTACTGACAAACATTTTTAAAGACCTAAGCAAAGGAAAGGATTCTTACCCACTGATCTGGGATAACTGCTTTATGTTTATACTGCTGTAGGTGGAAAATAAACTTGCATTGTACTAAGGCAATGAAATTAAGAGATTTATTTGTTACAGTAGCTAGTGTTACTCTAAGTATTTTGGCTGAAAAGGAATTCCGATATGACATAATTTTCTCAATGATCAATTAAGTGTATAGTCCCTAAAAATGATGTTTTTATTAGGTTCCATTTCAAAGAGTTTTAATTAAAAATCATCCTCTCTTTCTTCAGCCTTCACTCTGTCCTTTTCAGAAGCTGAGGGGCTTTCCTATTTGCTAGGCCTCAGGGATGGGTTGAACCAAAGTGGTCCTAAGACCACTCTCAGGTCTAAAGCAGGAAATCTTGGAAAGAACACCTCTTTCATCACTCTCTCTGTTCTGAATCTCTAAAATGGTCTTATTAAGCGGCAGAGTATCAGAGATAAATCTGCCACCCTTGCCCATTGGTGCTTCTTAGAATATCTACTCTAACCTCAGCTTCTGGTGAATGGGCAGCTGAAGGTGTTCTCCTTCCCCTCCCCTAGCTGGGTGGGCATGGTAACCAAATCTAGTTGATTTATTGGTTTGTCAGGGATAAATAAAATTCTGGGGTTGGAAGGTCAACTAGATCCATTTTTAACTATACTCATGCTGGTAAGTAAACAGGGAAACCAATCTATAATGAAGCCAGAGAGTAGTGCTCATTATCTGGAGAAAATCAGAAACCAGAGAGCATTTGGAGTGAGAGAATGTGAGGGATTGACAGTGCTCCCCTCCTTTGGAGTCCTGGCTATCTTTCCTATAACTGAGTCCCATGAGACCCATCCAGTCTTCTAATGAATTCCTTCTTACTTATGCTAATTTGGATTGACTTCTGTTGTTTGTAATAAATAGCCCCTGATGGAGACAGTGTTATGACAGTTTTCAGCCAGGAGTCTGAAGAAGACATGAGTCCTGTCTTCTCTCAGTTACCCTTCTGTCAAAGTATAATTCCCCAAATATTAAAAACCTGATTTTCATATAGATAAGTAAGCACATGTCAAAGTGTAATTTAGTTCATTAATGAGGGAACCAGGAGGATGACAGTGCTGGATTAGAAGAGAATATGAGAAAACAGTACTTTTTTTTTAATGCTTCCTTCTATTTTTTTTTTTTAAGATCTTGTTTATTTATTTGAGAGAGAACAAGCACAAGCGGGGGGGCAGTGGGCAGAGGGAGAATCAGGCTCCCCATCGAGCAGGGAGCCCGACATGGGACTGGATCCCAGAACCCCGGGATCATGACCTGAGCCGAAAGCAGATGCTTAACGACTGAGCCACCCAGGCGCCCTGAAAATAGGACTTCTGTAGTCAGTGGAGGAAGCAAGCAAAGCTGAGGTAAGATGGCAAATTCAGATACAAAACTGGTTTATATCCAAGAATATGCCCTCTTGACACCTGGATGTAGACTTCTAGCCTCCAGAACTACTCGACAATAAATTCTTTTTTAAGCCACCCAGTATGTGGTCCTTTATTATGACAACCCTAGGAAATGAGGACAGAAACCCTTTCCTTTCCTGGGCTTGTCTGGATCAAAACATCTTCAGTGGTTTTGTAAAATTTTACAAATGGTTCTGTCACAGTTATCCACTGCTGCATAACAAACAAAAACTTAGTAGCTTAAAACAACAACTTAGGATTTTATGTCAAGATTCTACTGATCAGAATTCAAAAAGGACAGAGAAGGACAGCTCCTTTCTGCCTCACACTGTCTCAGTCTCATCTGGAATGACTTGAATGGCTGGGGCTGGCATGCGTGAAAGAGAACCTAGTCCTCCTCGCCTCCGCCCTCACGGACTCTCTCTCCACGTTGCCAGCCTGGAATTCCTCACAGCACAGTGGCTTTGGGCTCACTGAAACCCCCTTACACAGCTCAGGACTCCAAGAGAGGGTATTCTAAGAGACCAAGGTAGAAACAGCCAGTTCCCGTAAAAGCTAAACCCAGAACTGACACAGCAGCATTTTCTACTGGTCCCGCAGTCACAGGCCACCCTCAAATTCAAGAGAAGGAGAAATAGACCTCCCCTCAAAGAGAAGAACTGTCAAAGAATTTGTAACCATCTTGAATCTGCCTACATTCTCTGTTTTACGTCATTCTAAAGCACATATGGACACAAATGCAATTTCTTCTTATGACAGTGGAGTGTAACCCACTGTGTCTGATTTCAGAAACTCCTAGGGAAAGTCTGATGTGACCAGGTGTTGGATCTGAGGGGGGCAAAATTCTTTCCAGTGGACCCCTGTCTTCCGCTGCTCAGAACTTCATGCAGTACCAGAAAGAATCAAAACGATCTAGAAAATCGAAATGCAAACACAAAAAGGAAACAAGGAGTTTTTCTTGCAAACTTGTAATTTATATGGTGTGAGCCAGCTCAAGAAACACTGCACAAAACCTGAAGTGGGAGGGGCGCCTGGGTGGCTAAGTCGTTAAGCGTCTGCCTTCGGCTCAGGTCAGGATCCCAGGGTCCTGGGATCCAGCCCCACATCGGGCTCCCTGCTCAGAGGGAAGCCTGCTTCTCCCTCTCCCACTCCCCCTGCTTGTGTTCCCTCTCTCGCTGTGTCTCTCTCTGTCAAATAAATAAATAAATAAAAATCTTTAAAAAAAAAAAAAAAACCTGAAGTGGGATGGATGGGAGGGAGGGACTGACATTCACGTCTTGTTTGGAGGAGCCTTATGTCACCCCACCCAAGAGGTGAAAAACCTTCCAAAACAGGATCTGTCGTTTGATCCTCATTCTGTGCCGTCTTTGTAAATTGAGACGGAATGAATCAGAGGGGGAAGAAGGAGACCCTTCCTAATCCACCTTCTTGCCCTCGGGCTATAGGGTCCGGTACACTTGGGTTTGAATCCGGCTCAGCCCCTCCCGAAAAGTGTCACTTTGGCAGGTCACTTTGCATCTCTAAGCTCCGTCACTTTACCTGCAAAATAGGGATACTAATACTGGCCCAGTGGGGTTGTTCTGAGTAATAGATGAGATCATGTTGGAAAATGCATGTAAAGCAAATAGCCTAGGGTCCAACATGGAGAAATAATACACGTTTGCTGTGATGGTCATTGTCCTCGTCTTCGTCATTGTCATCACTAGGGCCTCGTGATGAAAGATGAAACTCTCAAAAGGACTGACCACGGGAAGAGTGGATCACTTTGGGGGTTGGAATTACAGTTGCTTTTTCTTTTTTAACTCCATCTAAAATGAACATGTATTTATTTTTCTAATCAGACAAGAATAGAGAAGTCATTTCTCGAAGCTTATTAATATCCTTTTGGGGTTCCCTTTAGGTCACACTGGTGGAAGCTCTCCTTCCATTTTCCGCCTCTCCCTGCCCGAGATGGGATGGCTGTAGAGGTTGCAAGCAGCCATAGCAGTGGGTCCTTGGCAGCCCCTGGCAGTCTGGCAGCTGCAGAGAATAAAACATGCCCCGCCCATCCTGCTACATTCCAGATTTGGCCACAGCCTCTCCAGACACCAGACAGAAGGATGGGCTCCAGACCGCCCGGGTGACTACCAAATGTAGAGTAAAAATACTCGGGTCCAACCAGAGCCAGCACTGGGGTGGGAGAAGCGAGGTGAAACATACAAAGGGGCGTTGACCATGTACTTTCCCGACAGTCCTGAGAGTGAGGGCCTCCTTACGTTTGCACACTGGGAACCTCACTCACACCATCCTAGTGCTGGTCATGATCCAATATCACCATGCCCAGGAAGCCAGGAGCCCAAGCAGCTCCCTCCCACCCTCCCCAATGCTTGGAAGAGACAAAGAGTCTCTCAGTTCCTTGTGATATGGCAGGGTGCTGCCTAGACACCCATCGGGAAAGCTATGGTCCAGAAACCTGGGGTTGTAGGCACCGGAGGGAGCAAGTCAGCCTCAGGGTCCAAACAATGGAGACAGTGTTACCTCTTGTCCCACTCCTGGGGTTATGGTACCCTCTGGCATTGTCAGCCTGTCCCCCAGACAAAGCACAGCGCGTGCCTTTTCTCTACTCGTGGGGTTCTGCAAGGGGACTCCCGGGTCCAAACCAAACAGATCTCTCTGCCAGGAGCTGAGCTCACCACAGTTACGGTCTTCACGAAGGGGTGCTGGGCCCCAGTCGGTGCTGACCTTCCCTTCCTGTTTATCTGCAGGAATCTCCTCTCTCAACTACACGAAGATCTGTGATAGTGTTATTTCCTCCAGAGCATCACAGACCGAGCCCTGCCCTGGTTGCCACTCTCCTCTGCCCGCCAGGACAACAGCCGCCCTGGGGAACCCTCAGGCCCCAGAGCAGTCCCTCTGGCTTCTTCTATGGTCTTTTGGTTGATGGAGGTCAGTATCATTTTTAGTGTTGAAAGCGGCGGATGATTAATTTCTGCTAATGATTTTCCACGTCGCCTCCTAGACTCCTTTCAGGAACCCAACCACAATTTCAGCATTAAATGATTCATGCTTCATTTGTTTGCCTAAGGAATTCCCTGCCCGTTTATCTCTGTGGCTCTCTGAGACCTCTCTTTGTCCTTACCTTGTTTTCCTCTCTTCTTCTCTGACCCTTCATATTGCTGAGCTTTCTTTTCTGGCCTCCAGCGCTGTCCATGTCCCTGCACCAAGCACCACCCCCACCTCCTGGAGCCAAAAAAGACTGGTAATAATAAAAAGAAAGTCTAATTCCGTCCTTGGCATGCTTCGTGAATCCCCGTCAATAACTAGCAATTTAACAGGTGTTGCTTTACTAAAGATCACCTTCACCAATTCTGCTTCCCCCAGCTGGGTACCCCGAATGGTTCTTGCTAAGTACATGCAAGATGGCGCCATGCTTCTTGTCATAGATGCTTGGCTTATTTACCTTACTCAGCAATGAATGACACCTGGGTCTCAATAAAACAGACCCAGGTGTGTCCCATAGCTTCTGGTGTTATGCCAAACTGCAAAGCTCTCCCCCACCATTTCCACTGATCACTGGGGTCAGCACTACACAATATGGACCTTTGCTTGAGTTCACTGACATTTGTCTTGTTGACCATGAAATAACCCAACACAGTCCTGCTTCCTCCTCCTTTGGCAGTTGCCATGTTTTGCGAGCCAGCATTGTGGTCTGAAAAACCCTTTCTCTCTCCCACGCTCAGGCCCCTAGATGCACGTAGCTGAGCTAACCGAAAGGTAGAGAATCTCCATTAATAAAAGTTACAGAAGAGAGTTAGCTCTTGGAACCCATATACTTTATTCCAACTCCTGGGCCAGCCTGAGTCAAAGTCCCTTTTTCCACCTGTTTATGTTTGTCCATCAAGTGAAAGGAAACCCGACAAGTAATGGAGAACATGAGCATATAGTCAAAGCCTCCAAGGATTACTTTCTACCCATAGCATGAGAAAAGGGGGTTGGTGACATAGATGTTAAAAGTGCGTCCAAAATTTGCATCCGGGCAAAGACTATCAATGTTATTGCGAGATGGTCATCTATTGGTAATGTAAGGTTGGCAGTGTGTTTGTTTTCATTAACTCCAAATCAAGATGAGCAGTTTCTAAATTACTTTCCCCTGGTAAACAACCTTGTGTCCTAGGGGAAAAAAATTAAAGAGGATTTGTGTGACAGAATGTGTAACTGTCCCTGGGCAGGAAAGTACAGACAGACCATGCTTATACGACCCCGAATAAATGATTCAAAAGGACCAAACCTGTTGGGAACAATGACTTAATAGAATCCACTGATGTCAGGCTCTGCCTGAAGCAGCTGAAGGAAGTGGGAATTTCAACCCCTAACTGTTTGATTCCAGCCCATGAAAAACATGACCTGTTTCGCCTGCTTATGCCCTCTTCTTTAAGGTCTGCTTATTTGGCCCACTCTAGGTGAGTCAACATTTATTATTCTATCCGCTTGTTCCAAAGACATTCATTGAGTACCTGGGCCATTTCCAGCATGGCGCCAGGCACAGCAGAAATGCAGAGTGAAGAAGCTAGTCTGTCCTCACAGAGATAATAGAGCAACCAGGGAGATATACAAGTAGAAAAATAACTAAAAGGCAATAAAGAAGGTTATCACTGTTATTAAAGAGACAGAAGAAAGAATAGAGAAAGTAATTGATTCTGACTCGATGGTGTTTATTTTGACCTAAGTCATGTTAAAGTTAGTCACCTACCAAGGGTGTTGTGATTTTCCAAGAGAGTTAGTCGCCTACAAGGGATGTTGTGATTTTCCAAGAGGGAGTTACAGTGTACTATGTCTCCCTAACTCATGCCTGTGTCCCATGGTGCCTTCATTTATGGCAAACTGGTGAACCTCTCCCTGAATGCCATTTGTAGAATGCTGTGGAAAGACATTTCTTAGGCAGAGGAAGTTGTGTTGGAATGGGAGGTAAGGTGTGATGGGAAGGGGCCTGGATGTTACTTGCTCGAGGAAACTGACTTAGTCTTCTTGGCTACTTTGGGGTTTCCCTGAAGCAGAAACAGTTGTCCGGTTAGGGCCTGAATACAGATGAGGGACACCTCTCAAGAGCCTTTGTTTTCCTTAGCTGGTAAGAGCGCTTACCCCCATGCCAATGGACACAAAACAAAAGTCTGGAGCCAAAATTTATCAACAACACATTGGAAAGGCAAAACTAACATGTCCCTACCGCTAAAGGTTTCATCTGGAAAAGACACACTTCCCGTTTGCAAATCCAAACATGCCAATCACGAAGGTGAATGAAAATAGTTGAAAGGAAAAACAAGGCATTCTACTCTTTTGGAAAAAAAAAAAAAGAAAAAGAATACATGTTCCAGATAATAAAAAAGTAAAACTTTGTCAGAATATTGCTCTTTATATTAAATTAGTCCATGAATTTTGACCACAAACCAAACCTATTTTCTAAATCTGAGTTGTGTCAAAATGTGCCTGATTGAGTAACAGGCCACTTGAGAAGCATTTCTGATCTCTATTTGTATCATGTTTGCCGTTTGCAAAATGCTTTTACATGGATGGCCTCGCTTAATCCTCACAGGGATCCTATTAGGAGGTGAGGACAACTATGACTCCCATTTGATGCATGAGGAACCTGAGGCTCGTGGAAGTAGGATGAAGTGATGTGCTGCTTGTGTGCAGCAAACACAGTGGGGCTGGGGTGAGGGGAGGGGGTGTGCGGGGATGGGGGAGGAGAATCTGCTAATGAGCATCAGAATTGGCCCTGACACCCAGCTCCAACGTCCTTCCCATTGCCCCAGACTCTCTCCTTGGACAAGTTCCTGCCACTTGAAGTCCCGGACATCCCAAAGGGGCAAGCCATCTCTCAGCCTGCTCATTAATTCAATTATTTCTTCACTCATTTAACAAACCTTCACTGAGTGATGCTAGGGTTGCTAGGTGATGCTAGGGGAATAGAGTGGGGACACGACATACATACCGCCATCCTCGTCCAGTGCAAAGTCAACTGGAGAAGACACACAACTGGACCAACATTAATGACAGAGTATGGTTTGCTATAATGGGGCAGCCAGGGAGGCATGACTCTGACTCAGTGCCCTGGTATGTGTCCCATCCAACTGTTCCTGGGCTTTGCTGCCTTTTAGATAATATTAACAACCATTTACTAAATGCGTACTATGTGCCAGGCACTGTATTCGGCTTAGATCCATTCTCTCAGTGAATTCTTGCTATAACTTCTGCATGCAGGGTTAGGATCCCATTTCATGGAGGAGGACACAGGAGCTCAGAGCGATTGAGTAGCTTGATATTCATTACGTATTGCCACGTAAAAAATTCTCCCAACACTTAGTGGCTTCTGGCAACATTTATTATCTCACAGTTTCTCTGAGTCAGGAATCATGGCGTGGCTTAGCTAGGTCCTCTGGCTTAGTGTCTCTCTCAAGACTGCAGTTGAGGTATTAGCAGGAACCACAGTCATGTCAAGGCTCCAGTGGGGAAGAATCTGCTTTCAAGCTCACTCACGTGGTTGCTGGAGGACTCACTTCCTCATGGGCTGTTGGGCTGAAGGCCCCAGTTCCACACCAGTTGGCTGGAGGTCGCCTTCAGTCACATGAGCCTCTTCATGGCAGCTTGCTTCGTCAGAGTCAGAGAGAGAGCAAAACAGAAATCACAGCCTTTTACAACCTAATCGCCACAGGCCATGCCATGAACTTTGCCAGATTCTACTCAGTTGAGTCACCAGGTCCAGTCCACACACACAAAGAAGTGGGGGTTGCACAAGGGAGTTAATATCAGGAGGTGGAGATCACTGGAAGCCATTTGGGGAGCAACCTCCCCTCTTGCCTACAGCTGATTTGTACTGTATCCAGGACACGAATCCATATCTGTCGGACTTATAAAATCCATGCTCAACACAGCACCTGGCACACCTCACAGGTTTCCAACATGTCCATAGTTAATCATATTACCAGGTTCAAAGCATTAGTACACATGTGGTTTATTGCACTCAAGATATGGATAGGAAGATATTCTAATTCTCATTTTATAAAGAAGAAAATTGAAATTCATAGAGTGTAAGTGACACATGGATTTATGTAAGTCATTATAACTTTTCTTGTTGATGTGTAATGACATTTTAGTGTTGGAGCTTAATGATTTTCCCCAGCTCATCCCAAATGGAGCCTGGATGTAGGTTTTCTGCCTCCAAATCCGAAGAAGCCCAATGCCACAATTGTCTGCTTCACTGATTTCCACCTGTTTTCTATTTCTATGAAGCCCTCATAGGCAGGTCCTGACCCCCATTCATCCGTGTGAGGCAGTGTCCAAAGATCTTCCAGCCTCTGAAATCCCATCAGAGGGGTTGTTGGGCTCCCTGATTATAGCTGCAAAGCCACCATGAAACGACACCATGATGGTGAGATTGGAAGGGAGGCAAGAAGAGGAGCTCTGACAACTTTGGGATGCCCCACCCCCACATGCTGGATGCACATCTCACTGTCCTGCCCATATGTCAGGAAGTGGCTTTGAAAAGAGTTAGAAGTGGAAAAATGTCCACCCAATACTCAAAGGGAACATCGATCTTACTTTCATTCCTTTGCAGATAGCTTTGGCTCGTCTTCCTCTTCGGTCCCCAGTCACATCCGATCACTAAGAATGCCCACCTATCTTTCAGATCCACCCTCTGTTGCCTGGTCAACATACCAGCGTCCTCACTCAGTGGTTTCCCTGTCTCTAGTCTCCACCCCAAAATCCATTCTCCATGGCATCCAGGGTGAGTTTTCTAAACTCAGATCTGATCTTGAAACTCTCCTGCTTCAAACTTTCAATGCATAGCCATTGCTCTCCACATAAAGGCATAATCCTTACCCTAGAAGGCAAGGCCCTGCTGAGCAGGCCCCTCTCCTTTCTTTGCCAGCCTGAGCTTCAGTGGTTTTTCTGCACTCTTTCTGCTCCAGCCACACTGACTCGGCATGGCGGGGGGCTCTTGTGTGTCATACACTCTCTCATTTTCTGGCTATTCCTGCCTGCCCCGCCTTTTACCTGGCCAAGACTTCCAACTCAACCCTCATATGCCCATTCTTCGTGAAAGCTTTCCCTGAATGTTTCCAAGTCTGGATTGGGTATCCTTCTTTGTCATCCCATAGAATGCCTTGTGCCTTCACATGTGTTGTGTGATTAGTGCCAGAGGACAGAGCCTCGATTTGCTTTGTCTTCTGTATCCACTGAGGCCAGCATAGCATCAGGACCCTAACAGTGATTTAAAACAAAACCTTGTTGAATGAGTGAGCGAATGAAAGCAACCCCTGCTCCCGTGTCCCCAGCATTAAAGTCTTCCAGTTGCCTATTCATCAACCCACAGGTCACTGAGCTTCCTTTGGTCCTATTGCCTCCAGGGAGATTGTCCAGTGCTTGGTGGGCTTCTCATGACTTGGGGCAACCTATTCATTCACTTGTTCTATCAAGAAATATTTGTGCCAGGCATGTGCTGGATGCTGGAACAGAATCAATGATGAGTTAAGCACATAAAAGTCCAGACTAAAAGTTCTTAGTCTGGTGTCTGGAGCTTATGCTATTTCAGAGTTCCTTGGGGGAATAATAGACTCACGTTTATAAAGCACCTTAATAAAGACACCACCTTGGCATTACTATTCTTCCTCAAATACATCTGGTCTTTAGTCACTTTAACATTACTAGCCTATTCTAGAATATTATAATCATCTACTGTTCCATTTTATTTTATTGTCTAAGTTGCAGGGTATGTGGCCAGTAGGCAGCAATCCCCCTTGTGAATTAATGACAGCATGCACAAAAGCCGCAACATTATTGTTTGGAATTGTTTTTGAGACGGTAATAATTTTTGGAGTTACTGTTAAAAAGTAATATAGGTCAACGATATAGTCAGTAATATACTTTAACATTTTATGACCCTTTCTCCATTCCCTTCTAGTTAAAACATAAAAAATAAAAATCTTTCTCAAAGGCTTCAGGGTTTGTGAGCTTCTACAAGATTTTAAGGAGTTTCTTCAGTTAATTCTCCAGGTGGCCTCAACCCATAGGAGCAGAGGAAATGTCCCAGCAGGATAACACTGACTTTTTTCTCCTCCAGTACATAAATTAATTTATTCATGTATTTATTTATTCTCTCACTAGTTTTAATACTAACAGTAACAATAATTATATAATACTGATTGGGTACTTAATATATGTCAGGCATTATATTAAATGCTTTCTATTTCCTGCCTACAACAGCCTTAAAAAAAAATTGGTACTCTTGTTATCCCATTTCACAGACGAGGATGCTGAAATTGAACAGAGTCAGGGAAGTTATCCAAGGTCGCACATGTCCTAAGTGGCCAGGCAGGAATTCAACCTCAGGTCTTTCTACCCCTAGAACTCACGTTTTTAACCACTGCACGCTCCTCAATTCCCTTCAGTTCTGAAATATCTGAGGTGACTTAGGAAAACACATTCAGTACGCACGATAACACATCAGTGAAGCAAAGAGATAAAGAGGAAATTTAAGGTAGAAACAAATAAGATGAAGTTGGAATTAGCACACAAAATTGACACCCACAGAGTCCTGTGTACTTCAGAGAAGAAAGCAGCAAATGTAGCTCTATGTTTCTCAGTCCAAGAGGGAAATGTGTTCATTTACATGCTTTACTGTTTTCATAAAATGAAAAGCAAACTAGGTGCTCAGGGGGCAAAAAAAAAACCCTCTATCGTGGTACTGAGACAGAAAATGTCTCACTTGAGGCTCTTAAAAAGGGCCGTGTGATGTCATGATAGACAGACTGTCACCCTCAACAGCGTCCCTGCAGCAAATCTGGCCGCAGTTGTGTGAGGCCATGTCCTAGATGCATTTATGACACATCTCAGCCTGGTGAAATGGCTCTACAGCAAAGCTCCAGTGAAAAGGGCCAAATCCAGATTTTACAGCTTTCCAATGACCTGGCTGACTCCCAGGGGGCAGAGCTCCACAAACACATTTTCTAACACGAAGGGTACAAGCATTCCATGGCACCAGCCGGAGCAGGCCTATGTCCTTCCATTGGGTGTCTGTATACAGACATACTTCTCTGAAGAACGAGAAGCGTTCCAGGGATGGGCACCTGGTACGTGTGCCCCCCACACCTCGATGCAGAGCCAGACATTGGAGAACCCTCAGAGCAGGGCTCAGATTCCCTTGGAAAATGACTCTGGGTGCATCAGGGTGGTGTGGGTGATGGAGTCCCTAAAACTTTACTCCATAGAACATGACTGTGATCATTTCAGCCTGGAAAAAAGTTAATCAGCTGTTACCAAACTCCAGGCACAGTCATTTAAAAAAAAAATCTATAAATACGCCAATTATAGTAGATCCAAAGCATCTAACTTTAAGCAATGTCACTTCCCAGCAAACCCTCTAACATAAACTGTAACTAAATACATTGACTTGCAGTAGAAGGTTGTTAGGACTAGTTAGATGTTCGAAGATATTTAAGATAGGGTCAATGGGTCTCAACTGTAACATCTTGAACTTTTTTTTTCCCACCTGTTTTGAAGGAAGATTCCAGAATCCAGGCCTGGTATGCTAGGGTCTTAGAGCCAGTTTGGCCACCTGACAGGACATCATTCCTGGACCCAACCAAGGGTCTAGCTATGCTCTCAATGGGAGTGTGGGTCAGATTGTACTGCTATGCTTTGTAGTATTGTGTGGTCTTACATCCACTCAGTAAAATGTTTTACATATATATAAATATATCATATTATATATATCATATTATGTGTATCATTTAATATACTAGATTATCTGTATCAATTCCTGTAGATTATATGTATCAATTACTATACTAATGTTTTACAAAAGCAATGCAAAACATTCATTAAAATAGACATTGGGAGGGAGAAGATATCAAATGAATATAGATAGTTCTCTGGAAGTTCTACTGTTTTCTTCCCATGCCCCATTATATCATCTTTGGAGGCCTCCATCCTCCTCTTTGGAGGCTACCATCATATAGTAAGGAGCTAGGTAGGCCTTCTCTGGACCACTTCTTGGCACTTCAGGTAAGGGTCCCCTGGTCCAGCCCCAGCCCATCTCCCCAGCCTCATCCCTGTTAAGGTTCTCCACCCATACCCAATTCTCCTCCACACTGTCACACAACCTACCAGCAGCCACCAACTGGAAGAGGCAAGGAACAGATTCTCCCTGAGAGCCTCTGGAGGAAACATGGCCATGCACATGCCTTGATTTCAGCCCAGGGATCCTGATTTCAGACTCCTGGCCTCCAGGACTATGAGAAAATACATTTCTGTTGTTTTAAGACACCCAATTTGTGGTGATTTATTATAGCAACCCCAGGAAACTAAGACACCCATTTTGGTCCTAGAGTTTTGGGGGAAAGAGACAGGAGCTAACAATAGAAATAGTTGGAGAGCGTGGGCTCAACACCCAGGTCCTCTACAGTCTTGTGTGCTCAAGACCTTGGCTGCCACTTTCCAGGGAAATCAGCGTCTCCCCACTGCTAGAAACCCACCAGAAACTCACACTTCCTGGAAAGCTCCATTCTCCCAGATGGAAAATGAGTATTTTTTTAGAGAGAGGAGGGGGAGGGGCAGAGGGAAAGAGAATCTCAAGCAGGCTTCATGCCCCAGTGCAGAGCCCAACGTGGGGCTTGATCTCCCCACCCTAAGATCATGACCTGAGCCAAAATCAAGAATCTGATGCTTAACTGACTGAGCCACCCAGGTGCCCCAGAAGATGAGTATTTCTAAGATGACCACATCGCCACCACTCACCACTCACCAAGGTGCAAAAAAAATAATTCTTTGTGAGGCTTCTCAGCTAGCTGACCCCGTCATGACCTCTTGCTTGTTATTATCATTAAATATAAGTTCTTATGGATGCCATCCTCATGTTCATTCTCGCCCCCACGCCTCCTTAGGGTTTAGCTCCCCAGGCCCAAACTCCTCTCTTTTGGTCTTCCTTTTGTCTCCCTGCAGTCTGCAGAATTCTAAAGATGTCCCCTCCAAAATCCCCATGTCCCCATCATTTAATCAAGCACTAATGTAGTACTGCTGTGAAAAGACTGCAGATAGAATTCAGGTAAGTCATCAGCTGACTTTAAGATAGGGAGAGTAGTCTGGATCATCCAGCTGGAACCAGTGCAATTGCTTCTGCCCCTAAAGCAGAAGAGTCAGAGAGATGGGGCAGAAGGGAAGGTCAGAGAGATTCGAGAGGATGTAGGGCACCCTTGCTGGCCTTGAAGGGGTCCACGAACCAAGGAATGTGAGTAGCCTCTAGAATCTGAGAAGGACTCCCAGCCAGCAAGGAATCTGCCAACAACCTAAATGAGCCTAGAAATAGATTCTCCCCTAGAGCTTCCAGCAAGGAAACTGGAGCTCGGACTTGTGAGACTCAAAGCAAAGCCACGCTGAGCCCAGACTCCTGACCCACAGAAACCGTGAGATAATAAATGGGTGTTTTTTAAGATGATAAATTTGTGACAATTTGTACAGCAGTTATAGAAAACTAATACACTCTCGAACTCTTCCTTCTCTGCCCCTTTGTGGACCTCTCTTCCTCGATGTGTCTCTTAAAAATTGATTCCCATTTCCATTCTCCCTGAGTAATATTGTTCCAAGGCTTCAATGTCTATCCATATTCTAGTTAATCCCTAAGCCATAGCTCAATGTCAGATATCTTTGCGGGGTTCCAAACCCATAGATTCAGCTATCTTCTAGGTATCTCCATTCTTACATCTCAGAGGCATCTGAAACCAACATGTCCACATACAAGCTCATTTTATGTCCCTACATCTGCTTCTCCTTCTGAGAGCCCTACAAGGAATGGTGTCATGATCATCCAGCTACCAAAGTCTAAACCTTATCCTCCTCGTCGTCTCCTCCCTCTTTTTCAATGCTAAATCCAAGCCCCAAGTCCTATCTATTCCACCTGCTCAATTTCCCTAATTCATCTTCTTGTCTCCCTTTCTCAGTACAAGTCCCCATTGTCTCTCATTCACACTGCTACAAGAGCCCCTTAGTTGTCTCCTCGTCTGTGGTGGTACTCCCCAGCCCCTTCTCCTAGCTGCACTCAAAAGATCACTCCTGAGATAAAAACTCTTATCTGTGGACAGAATATAATAAAATGGATAGGACTGGTGACAGGGTTATCATTCTGAAGGATGGGGTCAAGGAGATCATCCACAACTGGGGTAAAAGATAAAGAAGTAGAAAAAGGCAAGGGAAAAAAATCAGACATGAAGGACCACTTCATGAGGTCCAGTATCACCTATGACTTTTGAGCAAGAGGGAATGCCCATCAACATATGTATGGATAAAGAAAATGTGATATATACATACAATGGAATGCTATTCAGCCTTGAAAAGAAAGAAATCCTACCACTTGCTACAACTTCCGATGAACCTAGAGGACATTACGCTAAAAGCAAGTACTGCAGGTTTCCACCTATATGAGGAATCTCAAACAGTCAAACCGCTAGAAGCAGAGTAGAAAAGTGATTACCAGGGGCTGGGGGAAGGGGAACATGGAGAGTTGTTGCTTAATGGGTATAAATTTCAGTTATACAAGATGAATAAGTTCCAGAGATCTGCTGTACAATATAGTGTCTATAGTTAACATTACACTTTAAAATACATTAAGAGGACATGGGGCGCCTGGGTGGCTCAGTCGTTAAGCATCTGCCTTTGGCTCAGGTCATGATCCCAGGGTCCTGGAATCGAACCCCGCATCGGGCTCCCTGCTCGGCGGGAAGCCTGCTTCTCCCTCTCCCACTCCCCCTGCTTGTGTTCCCTCTCTCGCTGTGTCTCTCTCTGTCAAATAAATAAATAAATAAATAATCTTAAAAAAATAAAATAAAATACATTAAGAGGACAGATCCCATATTAAGTATTCTTACCACCAAAAAACTAAAACAAAAAGCAATATAAAGCAAAAGATCACAAGGAAATTTTGGAGGGATGGCTATGTTTAGTAGTTTGGTTGTGGTGAAGGTACAGTGACTATATGCATATATTCAAACTCATCAACGGATATGCATTAAATATATGAAATTATTTGAATATCAGTTACACCTCAATAAATTTTTTTTATTATGTTATGTTAGTCACCATATAATACATCATTAGTTTTTGATGTGGTGATCCACGATCCATTGTTTTCATATAACACCCAGTGCTCCATGCAGTACGTGCCCTCCTTACTACCCATCACCGGGCTAACCCATCTCCCCACCCCCCTCCCCTCTAACACCCTGTTTGTTTCTCAAAGTCTATAGTCTCTCAAGGATTCATCTCTCCCTCCGATTCCCCCCCTTCAGTTTTCCCTTCCTTCTCCTAATGTCCTCCATGCTATTCCTTAAGGTGAG
>NC_138372.1:135617666-135654575 GCF_054177405.1 Leptonychotes weddellii
GGGGGGGGGGAGCGGCTGGAGCCCAGGGCTGTTGACTCGAGTCCTGCAGTGTGTAGCTGCAGGGCTCTATACTTCCCGGTTCCTTGAGTTTCATGTGCATCAAGAGAGGTAAAGGGAAAACGACAGTTTTCAGCACTGCCCCATACAGTCCTTCCCTTACCCAGTGCCCTAAATGCTCTAATATCCCTACAACAGAAGGTGGGCTTAGCCCTGGAGGAGCCACAGTGGTTTGTAAGCCAAAGCCCCAGCACTTGGGCTGGGAGGTCAAGCCCTCCTATTGGTACTGAGAGCCCTTACCTTCTGGCCAAAGCACCAATTTGGGAGAGACATAGAGTAGACTGACTCACTGAGCCAGAGACCAAAATTAGCAGGATAGGGTTAGAATCGGGGCAGAATCTAACAAGATGGGAATTCACAAGGACAGAGCCCTACAGAGGAGTACAAAACACTACCTGGGGGAATCCAGGTGACCAGAAGAAGAAGAACATCACAACACCAGTACTTGAAACCATGCAAATAATTATGGTACTATTAGCTAACTTTTTTTGAATATGTACTAGATACCAGCACTGTGCTAAGTGCTTTCCTGGTCTTAACTAACTTAACCCCCACCTAAAACAAACATGTAAACCTTATCAGGGTAGGGCCATTAGTATTCCCAGTTTACAGAGGAGAAACTGAGGCTCCAAAAGTTCTCAAGGCAATTTCCCACAATCCCCTCACCAGTAAGTGGCAGGGCTAGGATCAAAACCTGTGCTACCTGATTTTAAATCCTGCTCTAGCACCCTGTGAGCTTTACAGAAGTTCATTCATTAACATGGTGCAGCTGTAGGCTGCATGCCCTACAGTTTCTAGAATGAGGGAAGTGCATCCCACACCAGGCCACCCACGGAGCATTGCTGCATCCATTCCAGGAGGCCGTGGTTTGGAGCAAAGATGATCAAGCCAGGAGCTCATTCAGAGGGAAGTAGTCAGGATGGCAAAGGAGCCTGAACCACATCCCATGAGGGAGTTAAAGGAGTTGGCCCTAGTTCCCTGAAGAAGATACTTCTTCAAGTTCTTCAAATACCAGAAGTGCTTGTTAGCGGGTAGGGAACTGGATTTATTTTCGATGGCCTCAGGGGTTAGATTTAACACCAGAAGGTGGAAGTTATAGGGAGGCAGCCTCCAGCTCAACAGTCTGTCAGCTCTGGTGAATGCAGGAGGGATGGGGATTGCCCTGCATTGGAGGGCCTCGTATGCGAGACCACTGCGTGGCAAAGTGTGGTCATGGAGGCCCCAAGCACCAGAGGGCAGCTGAACAAGGTCCGGTAGCGTGCCCTACACACGCTGCTTCCCTCATCTTTGAGGACGGTCTGCCCCCACCTCTCTACTCTCAGAGACGGCACTCACACTATTGTTCAGGGACCCACCTCAGAGGGCTGTGCCGGACAGGCTCTCTATCACCGGCCAAATGGTCTTTAATTCCAGGCATTGGAACCTGTTGAATTTGGTGGGTGGCAGTGGGGCTCCCCACTGGCTTGACCTCCCAGTCCGGGTGCTGGGGCTTTGGCTTACATACCACTGTGGCTCCTCCAGGGCTAAGCCCACCTTCTGTTTTAAGGATATTAGAGCATTTAGGGCACTGGGTAAGGGAAGGACTCTGTGGGGCAATTCTGATGGGGAACCCAGCGATTCCTGTAATACAGGCTGCCAGATGAGCCAGGGGCTGCTGTCGAAGGAAGTCCCCAGAAATAAACCCTTTCTCTATTGTCGGAGCCCTCTCTCAGCCCTTCCTGCCCCTACCCCTGCCCCAGATGGTCAGAACAGGGGCAAATGACTGATGCAAGAAAAGACATCAGGTGTCCCATCCTGGGACTCTGAGCTTGGAAAAGGACAGTAGAGAGCAGCATCCAAGTGGCCAACCTCGTATCGCATAAGCTTGAGAGCCTTCAGGTGGCCATGTTCTACCTAGTGGCCAGAGGAACAAAGAAATCAGGCTCTATGAACAAAGGAAGACACACAACAAGAAGAATCTTCCAGGTGTGTGGGCCAAGTGCTATCCGAGGCAGCCACTCCCCTGCCCCTGAGTACAGACAGACACCTGGGGATCCAATTACAAAATATTTTCAACAGTCACTACCAGAAGAATCCTCATGAAGCTAGCAGCTGGCCAGGCAGGTCCCTTCACACAGAGGGCCCATGACAGAGAGCCTGTCCCGGCACAGCCCTCCGAGGTTGGTTCCCGAACAATAGCGTATATACTGAGATAGGATCCTGAATATTCATCTTGGGGCTTTTTCTTTCTTCCCTCACTTGCAGACCTGGAAGGGAACAGAAGGCCCTCAGTAGAGCAGAACTTCAAGTCTGTACCATAACAAAGATTAGAGAGCCCCATCCCCTAATGCAGCACAGGCATCTAAAGGTCCATGAGCTACAGGGACACAGAAAAGAAAACAGTTAATATTCTATTTTATTTCCAAATTAGAATCAAAAGAGAAGTCCCTGAGTGGAAGAGAACATTGACATAAACTGATATTATAATAAAGACTAGAAAGTAATGGATGGGGAGGGGGCAACCTTCCCTCCCCAGGAGACCAGGTGAAGGTCACCAGGGCTGGGAGAGGGGACTGGCATGGTGGGGCCATGACCTTGAGGGGCTCGGTGGCAGAGACAAGAGGACTAGACCTGGCGTGGGATACAGGAATTGCTCTCAGAGAGGGAAGTCTGTGTTCAGAGGCGTCAGAGCCCATAATGAGCCAATAGAGTGTCTGTAGATCATCCCAACCCTTCCAGGGAGCAGCTCCTATGCAGAGGCCTGTCCACCCATCACTGTGCGGTCCGGGGTTTCCTTCGACAGCAGCCCACGCAGCCCCTGGCTCATCTGGCAGCCTGTATTACAGGAATCGCTGAGTTCCCCATTAGAACTGCCCCACAGAGTCCTTCCCTTACCCAGTGCCCTAAATGCTCTAATATCCCTAAAACAGAAGGTGGGCTTAGCCCTGGAGGAGCCACAGTGGTATGTAAGCCAAAGCCCCAGCACCTGGGCTGGGAGGTCAAGCCAGGGGGGAGCCCCACCCTCACCCACCGAATTCAACAGGTTCCAATGCCTGGAATTAAAGACCATTTGGTGTCAATCTCCAGGAGATCACAAATGAGGGACCTTGAAAGGTGTGGGCACTGAGGAAAAGAACGACATGAAGTCACCTGCCTACTTCTGTGTTTATGAGTAGTGTACAAAAATCAGTCACCTTTCTCAGTTTGCGATGTAGGAATGAGGCTGAGTGAAAGAAAAGGAGGGAAGGAGGAAGGGAATGGGGCTTATTTAAAGCCTACACAGCAGTAGAGGCTGTGCTGGGCCTGCCCCCACCGAGCCCGACCCTGCAGAGTTGGTTTCCTCAGATCATGTCAGCTCATGTCCCCAGTTTCTGTACTCTCGACACCTCCTAGACTACAGCCCGCGACATCTCACCGTCCCAGGCGGCTCTCCGCCACTTCCCTCCACCTGCTCTTCCCCTGCTCCAGAAACTGCCTGCTGCCATTAAAAGACAGATCCCTTCAGAATGCCCTCAGCCATGGCCCCACTCCAAAGGACATCATTTCTCTGTTTGTCTTCTCAAACTGGGCCACTCGTCTCCCCTTTCCCCAGGACACCTGAGGCCAGGAGGCAGCGTCCGGAGCCCCACATTGCCTTTGGATGTCTTTGATTCCATTTCCCACACGGCAGAAAAATGTCCCCTTGAAGCTCACAGCATTCCCTGTCCTTCCCTGTCACTACAGCCCGTCACTTCCCATGATCCCCCCCAGTCCCTTACTCTGACCTCTGATTACAATCTACTCTCCATCCACAGCCTGTCCACCTTTCCCAGGGGTCTCAGCTGCCTGCGGCAATCCATCTGAGTCCCGCACTTCACATTTCTAAATTACCTCAACATCGACGGCTCCATTTCCACATATCCACTCCATGAGCACACACTAACCCACCCAGAGCTGCCCCTCCACTCACATCTTCACCTCTCTCATGCTGCTCATGGACGAGGGAGGGTCGACTGACATTGTCTGGTTTGACCCAGGCCTCTTGATGAAATGGAACGACCCCAGCTACTGGACATGGATGTGCAGTCTCTGAACACACAGTCATACAACAGGGGACAGGCTCCCAGCGTGTGTCTGATGGGGGATTACAGTGTTTCAAACTCACCTAACGTCAGGAAGAATGATTTACCCAGAGAGGACACCTTCAGATAGAGGTTTGCAGCACCCTTGAGAAGCTCCTTCAATTCCTATAGTTTGCCTGAACATGACTCCCCTTGATAATTAAAATAAACAAACAAACAAATAAAGGAAAGAAAAGAACAGGAAAAAAATCTAACTTTCCATGAATGCATCTCACACTCTGACCACTGTTGTAATATTTTACACGTATGGTATATAGCAACTAATTTAACCCTCATCATAATCCTTTGAACTTAATACTATTATTATCCCCATCTTACAAATAAGAAAACTGAGCCACAAAAAGGTTAAGTAATCTGCATACAGCTGGTAAGTGTCAGAACCAAGATTCAGACTCAGCAGCCAAGCCCCAAAGCTCGTATACTTGACCACTTCATTCCACTGCTGCTATGGTCAAGCAAATGGCATCTGGGGCCACCTTCAGCTAAGATCAGCTCAAATTTCCATCCCTATCCTAGGGAAATTCCAATGCCTTCCCCAAGTTCCTGAGACTTCACAAGGTCTCATGGTCACCTCTGGCACTAATTGTATTCCTCTACTAAACTTGCCATAATTCCCATTCTCGACTCCCCATCTCACGAGACTCATTTCTCTTCACCCTGACATAGAACCAAAGGGGAAACTCAGTCTTCCATTAACTGAGTGTTTTCAAATTGCAGGTCCCATCCATTGGAGGATCATTAAATCAGTGTTGTAGGTCACAACCTGCATTTTTTTAATTAACTAGAAAATATCAGAGTTCATAGGAGGAATTCTAGCCATGCAAATGCTGCAACAAATACCGTGCTCAATTGCTCCTACCATTTGCAAGATTTCGTGGTGGGCATATGATGAATACACAGAGTGGCGAGGAATGGATCATTTGCTCTTTTGCTCATTGATGTCTCATTCTATTTCTCAGCTTGTGATGGTCAATTTGACCATTACCATAATGGGAGGGTTAATTTGGTGCCCTTCTATTTTATATTATGATAATTTGTATTTCCCGTCAGCAAAATTGTAGCCATTCAACCGAGTATTGGTTTGTTGAGAGATTAGCTAAATTATCCCATAATATTGCTGCCTCAGCAGCCATTTTGTGTGGCCAAGCGCATGCAGGGGCCTTGAGCTGACAGCAGCTCCTGCAACGAGCACAGACCTTAGATAACAGTCCACAGAGTCACAAGGAAGTATAAGTTCCTCATATGACCCTCCCAGCAGCCCTTTGGAGCAACAGTCTCCCCTGCCTCCCAGGGCCTTCCCCTGGGTGCGCCTTAGATAAAACCCTTGCAGAGCCTACCAAAACCTTGCTCTTTTTCATTTGACTTGACCAATCCAGCCTTAGCGCAGAAACCCTAAAGCGTTCTACCCACGAACACTAAGAGAGGCACGTGTCCCAGGTGCAGCCCTTCTCTCTGCCTGCACCCTGCCTTGACCTCCCAGTGTGGTCCCTCCATGTCTACCAAGTACCTCCTCCAGGACTTGTGAGTAATAAACTTTTCTATTTCAATTTCCTTGCAGTCTTTCATTAAACTAAACGGTGGCTCACCATTGGAAACCCTGGAGCTCTGCTTCGTAGGACTTAATTTAACAAAGTCACAGCTGGTTACAAATTTGGAAGGTCTTCTTCAGAAAGGATGCTATCAGATATTTTTTTTTTTAGTTTCTCAACAATTATTACCTTTTTGCTGAAATAGAATTAATTGTCCTTAAAATGGATAAAGATAAAGGAATGAGGAGAGAAAAAAAATCCAGAGATGTGTGCGCAAGTTCAACTTCTGAATTTGGAAGTTAAAAACTAACAATATTGAGCAAAATGCTGACTCTAATCGATAAACTGGGATTTAATTTGAACCTTATTTGAAAAAGTAAAAAGCAACTGTGAGATTTTATAATGAAAATTATTTAAAATGTGGGCTTTATCTAATCCACAGAATTCTTTGAAAATGACAGAACCCAGTGTCTTGTTTTGTAATTCCATGTTTTCAATAAGTCCGTCAAGTCTTTTCAAGTAAGAGGCGGAAAAGGACATAAATTATTGACACAATTTCCAATTTGAGAGGTAGTTCAATGTATTGGTTATGAACTAAATTCTGGAGTTAGTTGCCTGGTTTTGAATTCCAGATCCTCCTCTTACCGGTGGTGATACTTGGGGCAAGTTACTTGGTCTCTCTGTGGCCTCATTTGCTTATCTGTAAAATAAAAATAATAACAGTGATTAGTCTGTGGTGCTGTTGTAGAGATGATACACATAAGGCCCACAGAAAAGAGCCTGTGCGTAGCGAGTGCTATGTAACAATGTTCACTTTTGGTATTCTTAGTCATTCTGCAGCAGTTAACAAGAAAACCTTCATCTCATATATATAATGGCAAATTGAGTGGCAAAAGAGAAAATGGAATTTGCAGCTCCTAAAAATATTATTCTTTCAGCACATGTGGATATGGCGTATGTAACTTTTAATAATCAATCAGCAAATAGAATGAAAGCCCTTCCTCTTAATGAAAACACAGTATCATTGTGCAGAACACAATGACTAGTATAGATTCCGAGCCCCAACAAGAGGCACTGATATTGGAAGAGAAGCAATCTGTTTCATGTATGTCAGGTATGTGTGGTGAGATAATTCATGGAGAATTTGTTATATAGTTTCAATTGAATCTCATGTAACAATAAAATATAGCCACAAAATCAGAACTAGACATTACTGATCAATGTGAATTACTCTAAAGCATTATCAAAAGCTTCCAAGGCACAGGACAGTAAATACAGCTAGGAAACACAATGCAGTTACTAGAAAATTTTTGGATGCTACTAATAACAGTGCTGTTTGAAATCTGGTTTATGTCTTGGGGCTTGGGCATCTCAAAGATATTGTACCAAATCTCATGGATGAGTTGAAAAGTGCAGGCTAAGAAAAGAACCTCACTGAATAGCTGACTTTTTGGAATGTTTTATTCAGAGATTATAGAGTTAATCATATCCACTTACTGAGTCATCCAAAGGCTATTTGTTGTTACAAAGGAAAGTGTTAAGCACGGTATACGAACTCCAGAATGAGATTCACAGCATTCTAATTGAGGAGTATCATTTGGCAATTTTTGCAAAGATGATATTTTTAGGGGCGCCTGGGTGGCTCAGTCGTTAAGCGTCTGCCTTCGGCTCAGGTCATGATCCCAGGGTCCTGGGATCGAGCCCCGCATTGGGCTCCCGGCTCAGCGGGGAGCCTGCTTCTCCCTCTCCCACTCCTCCTGCTTGTGTTCCCTCTCTCACTGTGTCTCTCTCTGTCAAATAAATAAATAAAATTCTTTAAAAAAAAAAGATGCTTTAAAAAATTGGCATATTTCACTGATATTTTCAGTATTCTTAACAAACTATGTTTGAAACCATAGAGGAAAATCAACAAGACACCCCATATATCCAGGGGTTTCAAAAGATCTTATTTGCTCTGGAACCAAGACACAAGTAATTGCCCGATCTAGTAAATAGTCCCACTATTGTTACAACGTATCAAGGAGAACATTGCTCATGAAAACAGCCCAAATGAAATAGAATTAGAAATATTGTTACAACTCCCTTCTGTCTCAAACTTTTCATTTTTAACTTCCTAAAAGGGAAATTGGAACATTAAAGAAAAATACTTGGATTACAAATCCATTTTCTTTTCTAAACCCTGATTCAATAATTGAGCATAACTTGGTGTCGTTCAGAGAATAAATTATTACAGCTTACTCATTCACACTGAAGAATGATTAAAAGACTCAGTGTTTATGTTCATCATTTTGGATTCAGATTGAGTAAGAATTTCTTTTTTTTTTTTTTTAAAGATTTTATTTATTTATTTGACAGAGAGATAGAGAGAGAGAACAAGTAGGCAGAGAGACAGGCAGAGGGAGAGGGAGAAGCAGGCTCCCCGCCGAGCAGGGAGCCCAATGCAGGGCTCGATCCCAGGACCCTGGGATCATGACCTGAGCCGAAGGCTCAACTGAGCCACCCAGGCGCCCCAGTAAGAATTTCTTAAGTTAAATATAAAAAGCATATTGCTAATATTATCACTCACAGTAACCCATTTGGGTAAAACTAAATTTTCAACCTTGACCACATTAAAAACAGAACTCTTGGGATCAACAGTCCACCAGATATGTTTGGAGTCTTGTCCACATGTGTCCTGGAATGAATTTATGGTTCTAGGCAAGCACAGACAGCTATCTCATATCATCTTTATTTGAAATTATAATTTTTTATTATTAAAAATTGTTTCTATGTTACATTTAAGATTTAATAATGCTGTATTTTATATTTAACTATATGTTTTTACTTTATCACACAAAGTAAGGATCAGTCTTGCTTCATGGAATAACATATGTCAGTGTGTGTGTTTGTAGAACTGGGTTGAATGAAAATGTCTACCAGAAAGATTACTTTAGTCAATCCTCTCAACCCTCCCCTAAACCATCCATGAAAATAAGAATGTTGCCAACATCAAAACAGGCAGGGGAAGGGAGGGTCTGCTCAGCAAGGGGAAGGGTTACATGGCCACAGTGTGTAGCCATCAGCTTGAAATTGCAATTTAATCATCCTTGTTCTTAAGTCATTCTAGCAACTCTGGTCCCCTACCATGTGCTGGCTCCTCTCTTCCCTTTGCTATCCCTTCTCCTCACCATTTCCTCAACCCTACCTCGCAAGTGCACCCAGAAACTCCACATGCATTTCACTTCAGTAAACTCCATCTCCAGCTCTCCTCAGCTCTCCTGCCCCACTACCAAATCCAAAACCACTGAAGTTCTCAGCTAAGTGAACACGGGCCCACTTCCCTCTAGCAGATCTCTACTCTTTTACATTCTCAGGCTCCAAACCCGTCAGTCCATCCCACCTTCCTTCATCCCTGAGATTCAGAAATGATCCGCAAACAAATCTCCTTGAGGCCACTTTTCCTTATCCTCAGGTCTACTTGGCTCATCTTTCTCCTCGCAGCCTTGCTTCTCTCTCTCCTTTCCCACCAGGTCCTGCTACAATGTCTTTTCATAATCATCAATCTCTTATAAATGAATCTGCCTATAGCCAGGACCACTGTGAGAAATCTTCCTTCTTCCACTGAGACCTGAAACTCTCCCTTGGGAGCTGTTCCCTCCTTGACCTCCCCTAAAAATGCCTCTACAATTCACACTTGTGGAGCACTTAACTCTCACTGGATGCCAAGTGCTTTACATAAATTATCCTCACAACAGCCCAGCGAGGTAGATTTGATTAGTTCTGGGGTTTTACTGGAGAGACAAATGAGGTTTATAGAGACAAAGTAACTCTCCCATTCATGAGGCTTTCCTTGCCACAGCTGGATTTGAAAATATCATTGCCCTCACTGACATCCATGCTCCCTCTCTACACCACCCTTCTGCTGTGTTAAAGATTGCACCTTCCAGGGCGCCTGGGTGGCTCAGTTGGTTGGGCGACTGCCTTCGGCTCAGGTCATGATCCTGGAGTCCTGGGATCGAGTCCTGCATCGGGCTCCCTGCTCGGCGGGGAGCCTGCTTCTCCCTCTGACCCTACCGCCTCTCATGTGCTCTCTCTCTCTCTCATTCTGTCTCAAATAAATAAATAAAATCTTTAAAAAAAAAAAAAAAAAAGATTGCACCTTCCACTAAGACCACACCCAAGTTAAATTGGAGCAAAGCAGAAAACAGAAAGAAATCTAATCTTCTGAGAACTCTTGAGTCCCAGGAAGACAAGGATTTTGTTTATTCGCCATTGTATCCCCAGAACCTGGAATCCTGAATGTAGCACATATGAAGGACACAGAAATAATTGTGCAATAAATGGATAAATGAAATTCGAATTCCTATCTCTACCAGTTAATTTCTTAGCAATAAAAGCAACAGTAAGAGTCTTTGTATACAGCTCACATGTACATCCATTACCTGATTCAAGACTTGCAACATCCTCAGGAGTTTAGCATTGTTATCATTCCCATTTAATGAGCACCCAGTCTTAGTCAGCTCAGGCTATCATAACAGAATACCAGAGACTGGATGGCTTAAACAACAGACATTTATTTATCACAATCTGGAGTCTGGGAAATCCAAGGTCAAGGTCAGCAGATTCAGTTCTTGGTGAGGACTCTCTTCCTGGCTTGGAGACTGTCTCCTTCCTGCTATGTCTTCACATGATGGAGAGAGAGGAAGAAGCTCTCTGGTGGCTCTCCTCATAAGGGCACGAATCCCGTCATGGAGGCCCTATCCTTCTGACCTCATCTAAACCTGATTCCTTCCCCAAATACCAACAAATACCACCACATTGGAGGTTAAGGCTTCAACATGTGGATTTGGGGGAACATAAGCATTCAGTCCATGATACCCACTATGAAATACGAGGCTATAAACTGGGACATGAAGAAGTATAGCCATGCTACCCATTCATTCATTCACCTATTCAGCAAGTATTTATTTACTGAGCACCTGTTCTGTGCCAGACACTGTTCTAGATTCCGGGAACTCAACAGTGAACAAGACAAAGCCCCTGCCCTTGTGGATTTCAAAGAGTACCAGAGAAGCCAGAAAAACGGGTAAGAAAATATATTTATAATACAATACAAAAGAGAGAGAAGTACCATTAAAAATAGTGAAGTGGGGATGAAATAGGGATGGGGATTAATGAGTACACTTATCATGATGAGCACAGGGTGCTGTATGGAATTGTTGCATCACTATATTGTACACCTGAAACTAATATAATGCTGTATGTTAACGATACTGGAATTAAAATTTTAAAAACTTAGTTTAAAAAATAAATAATAAAAAATATAAAAAATAGTAAAGTAGGAGAGAAGTGAGGGCTCTTGCTTTATCTAGGGTGGAACGACGTGAGCAGGCAGGGAAGCCAAGGGTATACCCGGATGACGGGGTCGAGGCAGGGGGAGAGCAGTGTGTTGGCGCAGGCAGGAGCATACTAGGCTTGCCTAAACAAGAGTCACAAGGAAGGATGGCTGTTGCACAGCCTCGTGGAGGGGAACGTTGTAACAGCTCCACCCACTAGCCCACAGATGACTTGGTCCAAACCAGAAAACCCTTCACTGTCACTTTATTATCAACCGCCAGAAAATTAAATGAATAAATCCACAATTCTGTGATGATCACCAACACCAACGCTACTTCCTGGAGTTGTGTGAAGCCTACCTTGGACAACTGCAAGTGTGGTCCTGGGCAGGAAATAAGATCGGGGAGAGCTCCAAGCAAGAGCTATCAGCCTACTTATGGTCTTGAAAGCCAAGGGCCTGGATGAGATGACCAGGAAGGTGAGTGTGTAGCTGAAGAAGAGAAGAGGTTCAAGACAGAGCCCAGACGTTGTCCAACACCCGGAGGTCTGGAAGAGAAGGATCCAGCAAGTGTAGTTGGGAAGGGATGGACGGTGATTCAGGAGGGAACCCAGGAGGGGGCAGTATTGCTAAGTAAAGTGAAGGGTGCCTCAAGAAGGAAGAAGCCGCATGACCAATGAGGCCCATGAGTTGAAATAAAGAGTGTGAAGTTTCCACTGGAGTGGTCAGTGTAGACCCACAGAGTGTGGTGCCATGATGAGGAACGAAACCTGGTGGGAGCCAATTAAAGAGAGAACAAGTGAAGAAGTGGAGATAGCAAACAGACAGCCCTTTGGAGGAGTTTTGCTCTAGAGGTGAGAACAAAAGGAAGCTGCAGCCTGAGTAGGATGTGGGGTTAGGATATGAGGTGCTGCAGTATGTTTCAGTGCTCAACAGAAGCCTCGGTGACACAAAGGGACCAGACAACGGCAGGACCAGTGTCCTGGAGCAGGGGCGAGGGGGGAGGGGCAGGGTGCAGGGAAGAGCCAGTCTTAGGCAGGAGTGAGGACTCTTGCTCGGGTTACAGTGGGACGGAGAGCCCTTGGCTCAGAGGCAGCTGGAATCAGAGTTCTGGGGAGAGAGCCCACCACAGTTCTCTTTCCATGGCTTTCATTTTTTCGTTGAAGTCTGTGAGGCCCTGAGTGGGGGGAAGAGAGCCTTGGTGGTCTGAGGGACAGAGAGGAGGAGAATGAGGTCTGTCCCTGGAGGGATGGAGAAGGAACTGACAAGGCAAACAAAGCTGCCAGGTAGGGCAGAGAGCCTGCTCGGGTCCGTGGTCATGAGTTTAAAACACAGCTCGTCACCAGGTCCTGTACTCTTTGCAAGTGCCATTCGGTGCTGGGTAGAGGCTCAGAATAGTCAGAGAGTGGGATTTAAGCAGGCTTGGTGTGTTGCTGGCAAGTACAAAGAAGGGAGAGACAAAGGAAGGAGTTGAGTGGCCTGCAAGAAATGGTGTGCAAGATGGTCCATGAGATCTCAGCTGGGTGAGGAAGAAAGAGACGGCACAGCAAAGGCAGAAGATGGGTCAGAGGTCTAAGAGAGGCCGAAGGATTCCTGGAGTTGGGCGACTGGGGGGAACAGGCTACAGTCGAAGGTGATGGTGGTTATGAAACACTGAAGCGACGTTGAGGCCTGTGGTAAGGGAATGGCTAAGGCAAAGTCGAGGGTGTGGCCATGGGGCTAGGAGACTGATGGGGGACACAGGGCCAGATCCTGGCAACCAAGAGGCTAGGTGTTGGGGGAATCACTTACTCAAAGTAATGGCAAAGCGGTGCTGGAAAGATGGGAATCCAGGAGCTAAAATTGCCAATAAATGAGGGGATGGGAGGAGGGAGGTACTGGCACAAAAGGAGAGCAGGAAAATGTAGGACCCAGTGAGTGTCTCAAATGCTCTAGATACTTGAGAGAGTGGGAAGAACAGCAGTCTGGAAGCCACAGTGAGAAGCAAGGGGGAGACCTTACCTGTCTCCACGCCCAGGGTATGGGAAGGTAGAAGAGGAAAAAGACAGATACATCTCCTGACAGAGCTACAGGGGATTTCAACTGGGGCTCCAGGAAGAGGAAGAAAATGTCCAAAAAATCATTTCAGGCTCTGGGGATTTTGCTGATGACAGACTCTGAGTCTGGGAGGCATAGTGGAAGGGTTGGAGGGTTGGGGAGGCTCCAAGCTGGAGTCAGACAAGGGGCTGTAGGGGAGAGCAGAAGGAGACAGGCAGAATGGCTGAGAACGCTGAGCTTCCCATGGCTTCCAAGGCAAACAGGCCAAGCTGTGGGGAGGGCATGATGGGAAGGGAGTCCTAACAGATGATTATCTGTAATTGCTGCCTCTTTAGGAACTGGCCTCTGAGTGCTGATCCGGGGAAGCGTTGAGGGAAAAGAAGTAAGGATCTCTCCAGAAGCATAGGTTGAAGCCAAAGTGTTTCTCGTTTCTGACCTGAATTATTCAGATTTCCTTATTCTCAATTTGTCTTTGTTGATGGGTCCTGACTCCTTGGCCTAGTTAAGACCATGTGAGCCTCTGAGCATTCTGCTTCTTGGACCAACATTCAAACTTAAGCTCATCTCTGTAGTGAAAGGCACCTTCTCCAATCCCCCTAGAATAAACAGGCTGTGGAAATAAACATATTGGGGACAGTTCTGGTAGCATTCTGCCTCACCTTGCCCAACACTAAGGGCTTTTCACAGCCTGAGTGGTAAATAAAATACCTGAGATTTATTTTCAGTGAAAACACTCAGATGCCCCTCTGCAGTAGACAAACACATGGGAAGGAAAACATAAAATATGAAAATATAACCAGAGCTAGAGGCCATCGTATTAATCATCTTTCTTTTTTTTTTTTCCTGAAGAATCACAGAAAAAAATTGGACCTCCCAGATCATGTCTTTTCATATCTCTCTGCCTTCACCAAGCTAGTTTGCTCCCTGACATGTACTTCTTTGCCTTTTCAGCCTGAAAATTCCTATTCAGGCTTCAAAACCCAGTCCAAATGCCACCTCCTCCTAGAAGCCCTCCTAGGGTCAGCCTCTCACTCCTTGCCCCAGTCACTTCCTCCTTCATACTTCCCCACGTGACTTTGTGGTTTGATATAATTGGCCCTCTGTGTCTCCAACTCATCCTGCATTTGTCCAACTCCTTCCCCTGGCTCATCCTGACCTAGTCCTTCAGTGCCTCCCACTCCTCCCCACCTTTCCCTAGGGCTCACGTCTCCTTATCCTTCAGGTTTCTGCTTATAAATCACTCCTTCAGAGAGGCTTCCCTGGTCCCATATTTAAAGTACATCCTCCCTGTTATTCCTTCTTAGTCGGCTGTGTTTCCTCCAAGCTCTGATCACAACTGGCCATCACCGCATGCTGCCCCCCACCCCTGATGAGCACACAGCTGAGCTGCAGCTTGTCCCCTGCATGCCCCAGCTCCTGCAAACACTTCTCCTATCTCACCAGTGAGCCCAGAATTAGACATCATCTAGATATGAAAAGAACCACTGTCAATCTATCTTCCGTCACCTGAACTGCATTTGTTTTAACCTGAAATTGCATTTTAACTTTTCTTTTTTCAGCATGAACAACTGAAAAAAAAAAAATTAGGTCATCCATCACTCACTGTTCAAAGTAAGCCCTGTGTTTTGAGTATATTCCCAGCCTACTGCGGAGGTTGGGAGGATGGGTCAGAGAGAGCCACGGCTGCCCCCTTCAGCCAGAGCTGAGGCTGGGGAGAAGGAGCTATTTCTGATGCTCTCCCCCATCAGAACCCAGAGGAAGTGGTCCATCTAGGATTAAGAATTTCCCATTCTGTTCTCTCTCCCCCAGTTAATGCCTGCCATCCCTCAACTCTTAGCTGGAGCATCATGGCCCCAGGAAAGTCTTTCCTGCCTCCCCACCCCTCCCCCAAGACCTTGCTTCTCTCCTTCATAGGACCTATCCTAGTTGTCATCTTATATGGTGTGTGTCATTGAGCTCATCGGCAAGACTATTCATGTAACTACCTTCCTTCACAGGAGACTAGAAAAGCAACTCTTTGGCTTTTTCTATGGGAGTACAGGCAAGGGGTCTGGAAACAGGTGTAAAACTGACCCATCAGTCACACCTGCCACAACCACCTCCATTATCAGTCTATCTTATTAGTCACTGTTCTTGTGTCAGTCTCCCTCACAAGCAAGGCAAAGGCAGAAATGCCTTCTTACTCATGCTTGTGTCTCCGATGTTCCCAGTACACAATAAGTAGGAGTTCAATAAATATATGTTTTACAGAATTAAATTCTCATTCCCCAGCTCCTGCACCAGGGCTGACCCCTAGGGAAGAAAACATTTGTCTTTTAGATGTGTCCCTTACCCAGCAGTCCCACTGCTGACAGGAATTGCCAAACGTGTGTAGGCTTCTGGGCTCAGCAGTCTTCAGAGAACCTACAGAAGTGCTGGAGCAGAGAATAAGGAGGGCTGGGATAAATTACAGGAGAGCCTTAAAAATTTCAGTACAACCCCAGTCTTTATTTAGCCTTGTTAGTAGAAAGGAAATAGACTTTGAGTTAAGAGACCTCATTTTAGTCCGATACTTTCTGATAACTAAGTCGGGTCTTAGGAAAGTTGCTTGGTACACCTCTAGGCCACAAGATCATCATCTGTAGAATAATAATCGTCCAGCCACGGGTCCTTAGGAGACAGTTTCTTAAAATTGGAAGGGACACTAATCCGTCCTTTTGAGAGATGAGAAAATTGGCTCATAAGGAGGAAGAGTGGTTCACACCGGGCTTTCCAGCTAGAATGACACGGAGTTGTCTGAAAGAACATTCATACGAACACAAGAGACAGGATGACAAACCACGTGATCACGAACTCCACCACATTCTGCTACAGCGTGGCAGCTGCCAACCTGAAAGACTCTCAGAATACTTCCAGCCTGAGCATCGCCGGCATCCTCACTGACTCACACCCAAGGATGTCATTTTCTCGTACCCAAGAGTCGGATTACGTTGAGCCACGTGTGAGCTGAAAGAGTCTTCTCATTCTTATGTACAACAGCAACAATGGACAGGCCGGCAATGCTGAGGTCAGAGTTTGTGTGCAGGGACCCGTGGGGACTTTAATTCGTCCTGGGGGAAGTCTGGGCTTTTCACAGCTGCACCGCTTCAGGCCCCTCTCAGGTCCAAGCCAGTGGTGCCTGACCCCAGCGTGGCAGGACCCGAGAGGGTATTACCCAGTGAGAAAACACAAAAGGTCCGAAAGCTACCCTGAGTTTGGCACTGCTTCTCAATAAATTTGTATTTTACTGAATAAAATGAATTATTCATATATTTTCAAAACAGTAATTTTAAGAATGTGACTACTTACCAGCCATTGAGTCTAAAAGTCAATGCTTGCTGCTCATAGGTTGAGAAGGACTGTTCTAAAAGTGAGCAGACAAAATTATCAATGGGCCTTTATTCGTGTGTTTCTCTAAAGATTTGTGATGAAGACAGCATGGGATGGTGAAGAGAAGAGTGGGTGGGAACTATGATGCCTGGTAAACATCCTCTACCTAGATCGATATGGCATTGGGTGAATCACATTATCTCTCAAGGCCCTTGTGTCCTTTGTCTACAAGAAAGTGATTCTCAACATGAGAGGCACATGGGACTCACCATGGTCCCACAGCCAGGTGTTCTGATTTCATTGGTCTGGGTATGTTGTAGATATTGGGATGTTTTCTATGCCCCTTAAATGATTGCAAGATGCAGTGATGTTGAGAACCTCCATTGCAAGAGGAAACCCAACAAATACTGACCACCTTCTGCCACCACCCTCCCCTCATACACCCACTGCAGACATCGCTGTTGACAGGGGTTCTCCTTCTGCTGAGCCCAGATGTTGTCTCAATCTCTTGGCACAACGTCCCACACAACCATCCCCAATAGTCCAAAGTTGGCACAAGGGATGCCATCTTTCTGCCATTCAGTATCAGATACGTCTTAGGTCCCATCTCTAAAATTCTATGATTCCAAGACTCCCTCTGGTACTGAGATGTAAAAAATGAGCATGGAGTTTACAAGTTAACTCATAGACTGTTTGATGTGACCCAGAGTTAGTTCTTCTTGCTTCCTGCCGGATGTCCACACTGGATGTACTGATAATATTGATGAATTAACTCACATTTGGGTAACCAGCCTGTGCTTATCCAGACACTTAGACAATAAATTGTGTTCTGTCTTCTGTGACTGAGGGCTCAAATATTCATTGTGATTGTCTTAATAAACCAACTCCATTATGAGCCTCTAAGAGGTGATAATACAGAAATTGGCTATTTGAGTGGCAGAAAATCTAATCTAATGACAATAGAAAAAAATAATTAACATAGTTGCAGCTAAGTATATTGGAAGTTACCTAATGTAATAGAACTTTCTAAGCTTGAAATATCATTTCTTAGGGTTTTTTGCTTTGTTTATTTTGTTTCTGAGGGGGAGGGGTATGGACTGTAAATGATTTTGCAGCTAAGCACATGAATAAAGAAAAGGTTTTACCTTCTGTTTCAGCATGATACTTTGTCTTTCGGTGTCCCCATGGTATTAAATATGAAGAAAGTATGCCCATAACAACAAATTATAGTAAACAATATAATTGCATATATGCTAATTAATTAATAAATGGTACTTTCTGAAGCAATTTCTAAGCAATACCCCCATTATGCCCCCTAACTTACAACTATGGCTTTACATCCTTAATTGAGTGATGGAAAACTGTTGGTTTTCTCATTTTAAAAGTCTGCAACCCTTCTATGGTAGAAGTTTCAAAAGCAGGGATTCTGAATGTCCAAGTTTCAGAGACACCTCAGGAGGTAACTTCAGACCCAGTCTTTTCCAGGTTTGATTTATTTTAAGGCAAATAAAGACAGAACCAGTCAATAGCCTCTCCCTGGGGTACACCAAGAAAGTGTCAAAATCACTCAGATACACTTAAGACAGTGGTTCTCAACTTTGGCTGACCTGAGAAGCTTTACAAAATATTGACACTTAGGCCCCACACTAGAGATTCAGATGTAATTGGTCTTGAGGGCAGCCTAGGCATCAGGAGTTTTAAAGTCCCCACCAGTGAGTGGCTCTCGGTGCACCCCAACGTCAAGCACCAGGGTCTCAGGAAAACATCATCCTTGCAAGGAAGGGGCGGGAACGCAAATGAGGACATGCTCTTTATCCCCTTGTCCTGGGCTATCCGTGCCCCCTCTTTGGCCAAACTCAGAGTTAGGAACCAGGAGGCAGGGAATTCTGAGAGAAAGAATGATAAACAAACCCAGTGCCACTGCGCTAAAAGTTACAAAAACCTACATAGCAGGTCAGAGAGGCAACCCCCTTCCACTCTGCCTTGGGACATCCTGGCAGGAAGCCAAGGTGCTGGGTTATAGCACTTGGGGACTAAGCCCCAGAAAAAGCAATATTTGGATCAAGCAGGGTCAGAACCCCTTAAAGAGAGAGAGAGAGAGAAAACTCTCCTCTTCCACTTGCTCTCTCTGCTAACGAGGGTCCCCAAGCGAGGCAGAGAACCGATTCCCATAGTGAGAACAGGCAGCCGCGCTGAAAGCACTCAATGCAAAAATCTGGAAACTGGTGACGGGCATGTTTGTTTATATTTTGCCCCTGGAACAGGGAGATCTTTGAATGTCTCCTCTGCTCGAAGCGCCTGTTTTCCACATGTCCCAACAGTGTGTAAAGGGAAAAAGAAAAAAGAAAATGGGATTTTCAGAAGTATGCACCATAAAGCCCTGCTGGGAACTGTGTTTTCCAGCCCAGCACTGAGTTAATTTAAAATAAATGACCAGTTCAATGTATTCATGCCGCATAAGATGGGGAGTAATTTCAAGGGAAAGGTAGGTGTTTAATGGAGCAGTGAAACATATACTGAGCTGACACCTGCTTTATACAAAAATTCTGGGCTTTAGACAAACGTATCATTAAGTTGCAAATATTTGTTGGGAGCCGCGTTTTTGCTCCATAAACAATCCTAGCTTGTGAAGGCCTTCGAGAGTTTTCTTGATTTGAAAATGCCTCTAATGATCTGGAAAGGGCAAAAGAAAAATGCCAAAATCTACTACAAATAATAATTCCCATGTTCAACATGGGAAAATAACGATGTATCGGTAATCATTAGGCTTTGTGTTTATCTAGGCTCTTTCCCCAAGGAGGTTGCGTGATTCTACAGCAATGTACAGAATCACCTCTGAATAAATAGTTGCCCCTAAGTTAGCTCTTGAACAAACAGTGGGAGGAAGGGGAGATTTCTCTTCCTGCTTACACATCACCCCCTCCTGACTCTTCGCTCACTCTTCTCTTTTCCTATTTTTCTGACATCTCCTGTTAGGTCCCTGTTTCAGCCAAATATGGCAAAGATGACATTTCTTTACTAGCTTTCTCTAAATTGAGTCTTTTTTTCATGTGACAAATGTGTACTGGCTCTCATTACTGCCAGAGAAAAGTCCAGAATGATCTCTGATTGAGTTCAGACACTCACTTCGAAACTGCCAACAACCAAGGATGCCATTGTTGGGTCTGACTCTGACCCCTTGAGCGTCCTGAGAGCAATGAGATCCCCACAGCATCAAGTTTCTCCACCAACCTGAAAAGGCCACATCTCTCAGGCAATCCAGTCCAGCCAAAAGCAAATCAGTGTAATAGGACTTTGCATTGTCTTCCCTCATTTGATTTGTCACAAACTTTGGTCATTTCTTTCTCTGTGACATTGGCAAAAATCTGTCCTTGCTTCCAAAATGCAATTCTACCTCCAGTCAGGAAGGTAGGTGTAGACCTGTACCTACCTGGACATGTAGGAGGCCTGAGCAATCAATAATTTGATGATCCTTCAAACCAATATTCTTTAAATATTTGTTGAACATTTTTTTAATGGAAGTAAAGAGAAACTCATTTTCCATTAATAAAAATTGTATATACTTTTCTATGTTCAAGAAAGAGAGAGATGAGTCGCTATGACCATCAGAACCAGAAAAGTCCTCGGAAGCAAACTGAACCATAGAAAGGTGTAGGCATCAAAGAGACCAGTCTGAGAGAAATCACTTTTTCCCAATAAACAGTACCATAGCGTGTATTACTGAGTTTGAAAAGATCCAGTCGTTACAAATGCCCCCTCTCCACCATGGTCAACCTCAAAGTTGATGGCAGAGACGCAACTTACAGGTCTACGTTGCAGATACTCAGAGCCGGCAATGAGGCGTGGGTCTTCAGCTTCTACTCTAGAGCTTGCCTCTTTCAGTGGGAGCGGAATCAATTCACTCTGGCCAGTTATGGAAGACGTCACATGGAAAGCTGACTTACCCTTCCCCATGTTTCCAGGATGTTCTCCTTTACAGCTTGGCACCTGGATAGCTTCCCAGGCGACACCTCCTACATCCAGCCCTGCCCCCGGTCCAAGTCCTGTTCATCTGACATGCGGACTGTTAACTGATTTCTCTTCATTCCCTTCCCCTAGTGAATGAAAGTTCTGCCCCCAGTCTCACCCTTCAGATACATTCTAATTAATCTGGAATTACCTTGTCCTGACCATCGTTCAGTCTGAAATCTAAAATGGGCTTGCTTGTGCTTCCTACAGGGTGTGAGGATGGAGGTGACGAGGAAAACCGAGCTCCCTGACCCGAGGGAGCTGCCCACACCTATGTGGCCTTTCTATGGGTGTGCAGCGCAGGGTCCCAGAGCTGCAGAAAATGGAAAGTGGCCGCTTCTGAAGGCCACCTGCTACACCCCCTCTGGGGCAGAGGGGGAGGTCTTCACAACCGCAAGGAAGCAGGGGGAGCTAAAACCCTCCACTCCAACATGAAAAGAGAATGAAGCTGAAAAGAGAATCATTTCATCCATCCTGTGTGTATTTGGGGAGAAGGAGAAATGAGCTCCTCCCTTTAAAAGGGAGGGAAATCCATTAAGGGCCTCTCTGTGATGAGCCTTCTTAGAAATAGGTCACTTGCCTCAGAAACACAGGCAAAGATTGTGCTGCATGAATCCCCAAGAGCCAACATGCTAGCCAGAACAACGAGAAGAGAATTGAAAGCAACCCTTCCTGCCTCTGACAGCTGACTGAGCACCCGCGGGCAGCCAGCTTCAGCCTCCCCGGCTCTGTGTCCTCATTTGTAATGTGGGAAGAAAAACCTTGGTCAATTTCCCGAACCTGTGCTTTGAGACACCTGGAAAAAAGATACATATCATATGCCAAATCTGTTTTCTGTGAGCTACCGCATTTCATATGGGGCTTTGCTAAGTGAACTAAATTAAGTCTCTTTCAATCTAATCACACTGAGGAAAAATAATGCACCTTTTAATGCAAAGAGAAATACACAAGCTGGCAGTTCTACTGAAGAAGAAAAAATATTTTCACGATATCAAAACGCCTTTGCAGGAAATCAGTGGCAAAGGCATCAACTTTCTTGTTTGTTGACTTCAAATCTCTACCCAATTCACTGCCATATCCCTCATTAGAGCAAGTTCTGAAACTGCCCAAATGTGAATCGGATCAAGCACCATTTCTCCACGAGGTCACCTTCTTCCCACTTTACTCTGGCATTGGCCTCACTGCCACCAGCCCCTGCTGCCCGGATACCCCTCCTCTGGAGAGCCCCTCTTGCACCTCCTTCCCCAGCCCTCTGCGGCTCAGGAAGGACAGCCAGCCATGCAGCATGGCTCCACCAGGCCAAGCCTGCCTCTGCCTGCCTCCCACCTGGCTGCCCCCCCACCCCTGGGCCCAACACTGCGAAGAGAATTTCCCACCTGAGCAGTCTGACCAGAAGACATCCCCTGGGCCGTGCTTCCCAGCTGGGGGCCAGGAGGCAGGTGTGTGTCCAAGGGCCTGAGCACAGCCTGGCCCCTCAGAGCACACCAGCCGTCCTCCCTCTCTTCCGGGCCAGGAGATTGGGTAGGTAAGGAGACCCTGGAATCATTCTCTCACTGTGTGTACGTGTGTGTATGTGTGTGTATATGTATGTGAGCGTGCATGTGTGTGTTTGTGTGTGCGCATATGCATGTGTATGTGTGTGCGTGCATGCATGTGTGTGTATGTGTGTATATGCATGTGCGAATGTGTATTGTGTATGTATATGTCTGTGTGGGTAAGTATGAGTGGGTATGTGTGTATGTGTATGTGTGTATATGTATGTGTATATGTGAATGTGTTATGTGTGTGTATGTAGTGTGTGTGCATTTGTGTATATGTATGTGTGTGTGTATGTATGAGTGGGTATGTATGTGTGTATGTGTAGTATGTGTGTTATGTGTGTGCATATAAATATGTGTATATGTATGTGTGTATTGTGTATATTATGTATGCGTGTGTGTGTGTGTGTGTGTGTCCCACACTCCCCTTCTCCTCCATCCCTATCAAACTCCCTGCTACTTGCCCCCCAAACAGCAACTTTCTGCCTGTCCATGGAGAAAGAGTTTAGCAGAATATTTACAACATTGGGTTTGGGCCTGGACTGCCTGGTCCTGCCACTTACCCCTTTCATGACCTTGACAATACATTCCCTGTGCCTCAGTTTCCTCATCTGCAAAACTGGCCGTTGAATCATTGTCTTTACCTCATTTGGAGCAGTACCTGGTACACAATAAGTATCCCATAAATGTCAGCTCCTGGTAGCATTAGTAGCTCTCATGATCCTCTTTGAGTCATGTGGCTGCGTAGGAAAGATGGCTCAGGGCTCCTGGGAGCAGCCTCCCCTCCCTCTCCTGTCTCATCCTTGCTGTAGCTGATGACAGGGAGACTGGGGCCTGAGCTCGGGCCGCTCCTGGCCGCTCTCTACCCTAAACGCCCTGCTCCATGAAGCGGCCAAGGTCTGAATGTGGGAGTAAAAACAATATAGCGCAGAGGCCCCAAACCCAAACAGCATGCTCTCACTCAGACTTTCCAAGCTTCCTCTTAGGTTTCAGCTGGCACACTTACTAATAAAAGCAGCTCTTTATTCTCATGTATATTGGTCTCTCAGAAACTCCATGGGTGTCTGGGACAGGGGCTGCTACTGGAGGCCAGAATCAGGCATTCCTGTGTCCTGGTCACAAAATCGTTAAAAAAGCAGCAAATGCACAACTCTATCCACCATGGGCCAGGAACATGCAAACTTGCCTTGACTCTATGGGCACAAAAATGAAAGAGGTTCATCTCTGCCTTTGAGGATCTTATAGTCTAACAGGCAAGATTATTTCTTTATAGGTGGGGTTCTCTAACTTGAGCAAGAATCAGGGTCCCCTGGAGTGCTTGTTAAAACACAGATTGTTGACCCCAACCTCATCTTTTAGGATTCAGCAGGCCTGGGGCCTGAGAATTTGCATTTCTGACCAGCTTCCAGGTGATGGTGATGATGCTGGTCTGAGAACCACAGTCAGAACCACCTCCCTACTGCGGTGTGGGCAGGCACAGAACACCACTGGAGCAGATAGTCTGACTGCACTTTGGATATTTTGACAGTGCTACAGCCCCCCAGAACACCATGGGAGCACAGAGAAGTACTCTGAAATTAGCCAGAGACTAAGGAATATTTCCTAGACAACATGGCCTGCACAAGGTCCTAAAGGGTAGGTAGAGATTAGCCAACCTTGATTGGCCTCTGAGTCTGGTGCTCAGGTGAATGGTCTGGGCTTGCAGGCTTAGGAGTCATTGATCATCAGAATCACTTGGAATATGTGCACTCATGGTTTACTGACCTTTAAGAAAGGCCACAGTCCAATGCTGGTTGTGCTATGATGGGACGTGTAAACAACTCCTGGGTATGTCGGGCCTTCTTAGGCTCAGGGGGCCCTAGTCCCTAAAAGTTATGGCCGAACCTGAGAACAAGCCAGTAGTCAGGTCAAGGACAGATAAGGCAGTCCATGGAGAAATAGATTCAGAAAGGGGAAAGAGAGGGTAATTAGGAGATCACTTTACAGCATGAAGTTGTAAGAGAAAAGGTGGGCGTGGGAGCAACCCGACATGCCGAGGTGATACACTTGAGGGGAATGAGTGTGGCCTTCAAATTAACAGAGGTCCAAGTTCACGTACCCAACTGGAACAGAGCTGGTGCACAGTAACAGTTGTTGAGTTAATTGACACATGAAAAGACTTTCACATCCTATGAATTCAGTGGCCTTGGGAAAGCAAAGCATCCACCTCTCCAAGGGGATGGTAGATATCACCTAGAAAATGGGGGTCTTTGATGAGCTTTTTGACTACAAGTTTGGGACCCTTTAGATCAGTGTTTCTCAAGCTATCTATGGGGAAAGACCAGTGGTTTTGTTTTATTTATTGTATTTTTTATCATTCCAGATCCATATGTAGTCCATATGATGAGTATCTATAGGCAACTGAACACATGAATTTGAGGACAACCAAACTAGTCTATACTATGTACAGTCTATGAAACAAACCCACTGATCATACACTTGAATATTGTAGCAACGTTAAATTGCTAAAGTGGCACTGCTTGATGGGCTATTTTGGAGAAAGCAAGATTCCATACAACTTCCTTTAGACATCAAAAGCAAAATTTTGAAGCCATCGTTGGGCCCAGGTATGTACACACTGGGGATCTGGGAAAAGGCATGCAAGAACATGGAAGCTGCCCCAAAAATTTGCACAAGGAATTTCAGTGTCCTGGGTACTCAAAGTATAGTCTAGACAGAGTACATCTTCCTAGATCTGTGGACTCCTTGCTGATGGGAAGGAGAGCAGCCAGAATGATGCCCTCCAAAGTGCAGGGCCCAGGACTGGGGTTTGGGACAATACTGGGAGGAGTCTGGATAGATGACCTGACACAGAACTGGTGGTTTTCTATGGCTGGTGCATAATTTGCAGGCATTCCAGAAGTTCCCCTGTGTCCTGGTTGGGTGGCAGAGAGGTGAAGAGAAGTAAGGACTGATGAGCCTCCCAAGGGCAGGGACCTTGAGACTGGAGGCGAAAGCTGCCCACGGATACCAGGATGTGACCTAAAGGCAGGCAGGACCAGTGTCACCAGCAGTGGGTTCAGTGAAGACAGAAGCTGATACATAGAGACAAGTGGTCCAAGATACTTCAACCAAAGCCAGCAAAGATCTTGAAAATGTGAGCCACCAAACCGCACACATGCCGGGAGCCATCTTGGAGTGAAGGGGGAAAGAGAGTGAAATGCTGAAGACTCAAGCATTTACATGGAGGACACTGAGCTAGCTTGAAAGAGGCAGGTTACACTGGAAAAAGACTGAGATATCATCACATCATAAACTGGGAGGCATAAGCGTCCCTGCCTCACCTTCCTACCCCCTTCACTGGGCAGCATGGTCTCAAGAGCAAGATCAGTTTACAGCAGGGCTTCCCAATCTTTTTCATATCAGGGCACACACAGAAAATGATGATGCTGACGTGGAACATTGAGGAAAGCAAACAGGGCCACTGGCTAGGGGGCTCCCGTCCTGCCCTGCTGCTCCAAGTGTGGACAGTTTCAATATCTAGGGGCCCCTGTAACTCACTCTTGTGCACAGAACACCTGTGAGAAGTCCCACATCACAAATAAAAATCCTATGTGTTTCTCTGTACTTATAAGTAGTCACTTCTAAAATTGTAGATCCCAGTTACAGGATGAGTGAATGAATGAATGAATGAAATGAATCAACAAATTAACCTACATCTACCACTTTTTGACCGATTAACTTGAGTCAAGATACTTAGCTACCCAGTTTCCCTTGGAAAAGTAGAGACAATAATAGCCACCTTGAAAAATTTTGTGAGGATTAAATGAGGCAAAGCATACATAGCCGTCAGATAAGTTAGTATAAACTCAATCTGCATTCGCTTTTTGGACCACTTCTCTCTATCCATTGTTAAGCAGGCCATCCAGGAGGACTCAATTAGCTAGATGGACAAAGCTCAGTTTTTTGTCCCTGCCCAGTAGGACCCTCTTCTGGTAGATCCTGGTATCCACGATTGGCCTGGTGTGTTTTGCTTAGTTGTTGAGCTATAAATCTCTATCAGACCCCATATATGTACCCATACATTAAATTGCCTCTTCTCTTGATTCATCCTTCCTTTGTCTCCCACCCCAGACCTTGCCCTCCTTGCCTTTACAGCCAACTAGTCCCCATTTTCTTTCTCAGAACCTGCACCCCACTCTTTTGTTAGGGGGCGTGCAGAGGAAAGAGCCATAACGATACTTCCTGGATGAAGGTTGGCAGTCTGGGAAGAGCCTGGTATCAGGACCCTGTGAGAGGCATCCTGGCAGATTCGAGAGCACCTCAGTGACCTAGAAAAATGGGACAATTTGAGGTTGGCAATTTGTTTCCTAAAAAGTTCCATAACTCTCCCTGAAGATCAGTTACAGCGCCAAATAAATCAGCGAGTCCATCACCCTATCTCCTTGTGGGACATGTTTTTCCGCCAGGATCTGTGAGCTATCTCATCAAATCAGCACTCAGAAAGCTCTGAGACTGAATATCCCCATGCTGTAGCTGTTAATGAATAGCAGAAATATAATTAAGGCTTTTCATTTAACAATGAATCACCCAAAGCACTTGGGAAAGATGTGACATTTGCAAGAACATTTACATTTTTTGTGTGAAAATATTATTTTAAAACTTCACACTATATCACCAAATACAGTCCTGGGTGGAATTAAACACCACATCTCATGTAACTCAGTATCATATGTTTTGTTAAACCCTGTGCTCTTGAAATGTCTGAGTTTGCACTGGACTCAAGGAAAGAAAATTGGCTCAGGAGGGGGAAACATATCCATACATCAAATATGTCTACAGTGCATACATGTCTAGTAAACCAGAGCCAGTGTGAGTGAATCAGATGACGCAGGCAACTCAACTGGATGCATTACCCTGAGGGTGATATACAATTCCTAAGAGGAACTGAGAGGCATAAAAGCTCGCCTACCTGACAAGAACACAGCTAAGGATCCTGACTGGTCAGTAAATTGCTTCTAATCTGCCCTTCCTGACAGCTCATTACTTTCTCTCCTAAACATGCAATGCACTAGACTGCCTTTTCTGGGGCCAAGGAAAAATAAAGCAAACCTTATGAAATACAGAGTTGAGCCACTCCTCTCCAGAGATACCCAGAAGGATCATTGCTCACGGAACTCATACAGAGACAAATGGCGGCCAAACTTGGGAAGAAACGGTCTGGGACTCGCTGTTTGGGCTAGAAGTGCTCCCTGGACTTCAACACCTTCCACATTTCTCTCTTTCCTTTGAATTTATGATGCTAGCGGAGCAACTGATGCACGTAATTCAGAAATCCAACTTTTTTCCCTGGGAGACACTTTGAACATGTAGATATAACTAATGTCTTAATTTAAATAAATTATTCCCAGTGAATTGTTCATGAAGCATGGGGATTGTCTCCATTTTAGAATCCCTCATTATATGGAGTGTGGCTGTTACGTCATTCCCAGTAGGACAGAGTTTGTTTCTGATGCATTTATGTCCCACACTTAGTTGAGGTTTCCAGCATGACCAAGGTTGGGGCTCACCTAGTACATCTATGCTCTCTGAACTGTGTGGTTTCCTTGTGCTCCATTTCTTCTTGGCTATGTGGTAACTCAAATCAGACGACTTCTAACAAAAAAGTGGGCAATGGAATCATTACCTTGCAAGTCAAGTTTTCTGCTTCCTGGAGCCAAGCACCTATGAAAGATTTTTGTAATGGTACCTAAGACTCTGGGGAAGTATGTATTAGTTAGAATAGGAGTTCAGTTTTGTGCGGTAGAGACCCAGAATAACACTGGTTTAAACAAGATAGAAATATATTTCTCTCTCACAAATGAGAATTGTTCTCAAGCACTATCCCCAGCGACTACAAGAAGTCCTCACTCCAGCCAGCAGGAAGAGGGAGAGAGAGAGAGGACACTGCTTCCATCTGAGCTTTATGACCTGGAAGTGTCACATATCACTGTTGCTTATCTCTCATGGGCCAGAATTTAGTGATGTGGCTACACCTGGCAGCAAGGGGGGTCTAAGAAGGGGTCTTTCAGTCTTTCATCTGGGATCGCTTGCCCGAAAACGTACTTGGAGGCTAGCATTACGTCAATGTCACTTCCTGCATGCCAGCTACGAAGCCAAAACAATTTGTGACTTTAGACTGGATTCTTCCCACAGGCTGGTGTTCGGGGAGAGTTACTCCCTTCATTCTCTACCTCCAGGGAGCAGCATGGGCATAAAATTTGATGCCCCATATTTTTGGATCTGGATTTTTTTTTTTTTTATCCAAAGAAAAGTGTGTATACAGAATGGAGTGCATGAAGTAATTACCCAGATAATTCAAGGCAAAAAACATCAAGTTCTTGGAAACGAGACTTCTTGCTTTGGGCGGGGGGCGAGGGAGGGGGGCTTGAACCAGAAGGACCGTCTCTGTGTGAGGAGTCTGACATGTTGAGAAGTGCTAAATAGAAGTCTCTCTTTGGGCAGAGAAATCTATTTCAAGAAGCTGGGTGCAGCTCCCCCGATTGCCTGATCAACATTTTGTGTCGGAAAAAGGGAGCGCTGGTAACCTTGTGGATTCCGAAGACACTGTATGGTAACACAATGTCTAGGAACAAAACGCAGGGGTCAATTTGTCAAAAGTCATAATCCTGACATTAGCCTGCTGGGGTCCCTGTGCTGGCTGTTATTCCTCTGTCATTCCCTGTGGTAAGGCAGCTGGCTGGTACTTCTGGATAATACTGGGATGAGGATGTTGAGTGATTGCACTTCTGCATTTCACCCTGAATTCAGGAAAAAATAACTAAATGGGAAATATTAGTTTCTTGACTGCTGGATTTGTTTTTCCTGCCACAAATTATCTAAAGCAGTGATTCCTAACTCTCTGTACACTGGAATCACCAGAGGGAAGTTTCTAAAATCCCAATGTTTAGTGACAACCCCAGGGATTCTAATTCTGTTATCCTGATGTAGGGCCAAATGATGGGAATTTTTTAAGCTGCCCTGAGTGACTCTAATGTGTAGCCAGGGTTGATAACCCATAATCTAAGGAGCTTCCTCCCTGTGTTTTGAAGTGAGCCCTGATCCATTCCATTCATTACAGGATTGTGCAACCAAGATGAAGTGACTTCAAATGGACCAAGCAAGGAGCGCCTCTGCCTTCAATAGTTGTAGCCAATTATCATACGGCCACAGCTCTGATGCTGATCCCTGGGGAAAGGGTTGATATGTTAAATGGAGGGGGGAAAAAATAACAAAAGAATATTAGCTTGGGTTGTGCTCTTTTTATACAGGAATCTACTCAAAGCACCCCACAAAAGATGTGGGTTTCATATAACTCTACTTGAGGACCTGAAACAGACATGGAAGACGAGATGATTCCAGAGACCAGCTTCCCTGTCAGTCTTCCTCCTGGGTGTAATATTAAAGACGACCACCTAAAATGTCACCTCAACGATTGACCTTTCCATCTGTTTTCTCACTCCCTCCTCGAGGTAACTCAAGATTCTAGCCAAGCTGGACCACTCTTTGTTCCCAGTGGCCCAACTTCTTCATTTCCCCCAATAGAGTGGGATCTAGGTCTCCTCTTCACCCCCGACATGGTATCTTCAGTAGGACACATGTTGTCGTCTACCTTATTTCATACTTGTATTCCAGACTCATCGTCCCAATACCATCAAGTCATCTTGCAAAGAAGCCCCATGTCTCCCTCACCTTTTTAGTCCCTACCATGGTGCTTCCCAGGTGATTCACCCTCAGCAAATATTTACTGAATAGGTATGAATTTCCAGAAACTTCTTCAGATGGTGCTTTCATTTATGTGTTGGTCCCAAGAGAGAATACTTCATATTTTATCCCCTGCTTCTCTGAGCCATGAGAGCCTTCGCAAATCACTCAGACTCTTTGAATGAAGATTCTTCTTAGGCCTAAACATGAAAAGAGAAATCACTCTAGACGTGCCACCTATTATTTATTTATTTATTTAAACAGCAGTCTAGTATCCCAAATGACTCTCTTCCAGCCACAGTCAGTCATTTGACATTTCAGAATAAAGTAAATATCCCTCTTAAGAAAGAAAAAAAAAATCCTAAAGTCCCTCTTTAAAAACCTTAGGGTTTTGGGGGAAGAAAAAAAGAAGAAGAAAAAAAACGGGCAGGTGAGGTTCAATTGTCGACACTGAAAGAAAGTTCTTTCACTGACAGTAGAGCTTTTAAATGGTAAGGATAAGGAAGAATGCTTTCCAGATGCGAAGTCGTTATTCAGTGAAACAAAACTCTCCATCTCCACGGAGGCATGGTCCTTCTGATTTGAGCTGCAGCAAGAAGCGGGGAGAAGGGGCAAAGGATCTTACTGCTAAACACATTCCTGTTTTTTAAACTTTAAAGAGCCAGCCAAACACTCTCCTCCTTGAGAAAGAGGAATATCAACTGTGTGTGCACAGGGTTTGTGAGGATTGACAGATTAATATTGTTATCACTATGAAATTAATATAATTGATATTTACGGTTATAGAACTCCTTACAATTTACAAGACTTTTTCTTACGCACTGTCTCACTCAAGATTCACAAGAACCCTGGGAGGAATAGGAATTGTTATTATTATTATTATTTAGGAACAGGAATTATGATTCCCATTTTACAGAGCATGAAACTGAGGTGCTGGCTGCGAATGAGGAGGAGGGACCACGTGTTTTTTCCAACCATACCACATCCTGTTAAGGTGGAAGGCCTGGCTGATCCCTATACACACGCCTGCCCACTCAGGACCTAGGGTAGGTGCAGTGATTGAGAGCACAGACTCTGGAGTCAGACGGAGGGGACCAGGATCCCAGCTCTGCCGCTCCATAACTTTGGGCAGGGTCCTTATTAACTTCACTTGGTAGCCAGCTCCTAATTTGTAAAATGGACATAATAATACCCACAGAGTTTTCCTCAGGATTAAATGAGTTTGTGAAGTGCTTAACACAGGGCCGGGCACAAGACAAACCCTTAATGAATGGTAGTTATTAATACGAGTACGAGCTTCATATATGAGCAAAGCACATCACACATTACAAAGTGCTCTATAATTACGGTTTCTAGTTAAATACACAGCCTAATGGAAAAAACATCTGGGATTTTTCTCTGGCTGAGAGTAAACACTAATTTCAAATGAAAAATCTGTGCTAAACAATTGTATCTCAAAGGGGACTCCAATATTTTTCCAGGATTATGTATTCTGTTACCGAAAGTACACACACTAATCAAAGTTGGGTTTTATTTATTTTAAAACATCCTGTGTTTTAAAACAGGGGGTGTTTTAAAATTTCCACCAATAAACCATGTCCACTAGATTACCCCATATTTCACTGCACACTTCAATAATCTTTACACGTTAATCAACCACCTTGGCTTTGCCCCTCTGTATTTATTCTGCCTGTATTTTATTATTTCCTTGGTAAGCCTTGTGTTTCAAAGCCTTTCTAGAACAACTCAATCACCAAAAATATGCTTTTGGGTGACTCTTAAGATATAAGGTTTTTAACCCAGTGGTGAAATAATTGTAATTATAAAAACAAAACCATGAAATGGAATCTTCAGTTAAACAAATCTGTAATTACCCAGCCAGCTCGCAAAGCCCTTCTCTCTTCCTTCTCATTCAGTTTGCAGACCCGGATGTCATCTCATTAAATCAACAGCTCAGATGTGCACACAAACGTCTTACACTAAATACACATTTCTCTTTCCACCTCTCTCACAACAGCTAAGCCTCTCTTACAGAGTGGCAACATCAAATTAAATCGCGGTCGGGGCGGTGGGGGGCGGGGAGGTAAATAAGGAAATCAGGTAGCCGAAGCAAAAACAAGCAACTACAGCTGGTGCTTCAGGCCAATAATCCCCAGGTGTCAAAAGGAGATTATGTGAATGTGAATGGTGTGTGTGCGCGCGTGTGGGCACGCGCGCATGCGTGTACATGTGCGCATTTCAAACCTTCCTCCCACTTACTAGATGTATTTCCAGCAGTGAGCTACATGCCTAGCACAAACACGTCCTAACAAATGTTTATCAAATGAATCAATGAGTTACAAATATTCCACTGAAATCACATACTGTAATAGCCTTGGCATGATGCTATGATCTCACTTAGTCAGCATCTCTATTTAAGCATTTGTTTGGGTAATTAAAAGTCTTAACAATTATACTTTGTTCAAGCCCCAAATACCATTCCGATTAGATAGCATGTGTTTCCTATAGCGGCTTCCATATGTCATCCATCCACGCTAATCGTCCCCCTACCCCAAAGGCTGGCCAAAGTTTTTGCAAGACATGGGAATGTGTGTCACACATGGAAGGAAAGCAGAGGAGACCGTGCCAAATGATGTGCCGAGAAGAACAAACCAACACCCTCACTTCCCTCAAATCCACGACTCTGTGGACTGAATTGTTCGTTGTGCCCAGCTGTAAGCTCTCATTCTCCTGAGCTAGGCCCGGAGAAAGGGGCCCGGAACCTGTGTCTTGGGAATGGCTTGCAGGGGCAGGAAGTAATGCAGGGAGTTTGCTTTGGGGCGTCCTGATTGCCGAAGCTCCTGGGAGACCTGGATATCAATGTGGGACTGGACTCCCAATGAGGAAAGAAGGCACTGGTCCCAAAGACATTTTTAAATGCATCTGCTATTGGAAAGAGAAGTGAATCTAACATCCTTCTCGCGGAACTGACCTGCAGCTAAGTGGGAACTTCCGGTGTTGTGTCTGGGGATGCCTCGCGCTACTCCGCAGCTGGAGCTGCTCCTTCCACTCCGGGAGAGGACTCATAGAGAAACCCAAAGCCGTCCTGTCCTCCACTTGCCCACTTCATGATCAGGCTTTTTATTTTTAATAATCTTTCATCCTCACCATCTGGAATTGGCACCTAAGTAATGTTAGGATCTTTAATACCTTCCTTTGAGTTGGTGAAATTGGACGAATTTCTTTGGGATTGAAATTAATTTGGGGAGAGCTGTTTGCTTTAATTACAGACTCAAACATCTCAGAATTTGTAATGAGCGAGGGAATTATGTTCCAAATCAAAGTGCCTCAGCCAGACTTGGTCCTTTTGACTCGCTGAGAAGAACGGAAATAAGTCCTTTCTTCATTTTCAGAAAACAGATGGGTGCTTGTTTTTCACAAAGGACTCCAGTTCATATCAATTTACTAACAAGCATTTCTGGGGGTAAATCCTGCATGCTCTCTTCTCTGCACGTAAACTAAGAGGCCTCATTCTCACCCTGACAGACACTGGGTTGGGACCTGCACATGTGGAGGATGATGGGAAGGTGGGTCAGTGAGATATGGGGCCGCTGGCCACAGACTAACAGGCAGAGAAAGGGTGTGGCAAGTGGTTAAGGAGTTCTAGGATGAGGCTGGGTTGTAGGAGAGTTACTCTGGCACCAATAAATGGGATAGGTGAGAGTAGGAAGGGATGGAGCCCACAGTGGATATCCAGGCACCGATGTGTCAGGAGAAGTGGCAATAAGATGAGAAGGTAATATCTCCCCCAGGAGATATTCTACAGAAATACAATAATTGAGACTTGACTAGATTACTGACAAGATAAAGGTGGACCTAAGAACAGCCTGAGTCAATGCAGGAAATGGAAGGTTAGGAAGTGGGTGGGTTTGGAGGGTTCTGGTGGCTTCCAATAAGCCCCTGAGAAGTGGCAGAGCCTCAGTGCGCCCAGCCCACCCATGGCTGCCTCACATTCTTGCCAAAGCTTCAGAGCAATTGGCCAGCCTCATTTCCTTCTGAGGTGCTCTTCACAAGCAATTGCATCCAAAAGGGCAACAGAGTTGAGTCCAGTGCTTTGAAGAAACAGTTTTGCATGTACAGCCACCGAGCTACTCCATTTCCTCAGACCTTCCAGTTCATGCATTTTAAGATACATTTCTCTGACCACATGGCACTCACCAGGAAGAGGATAACCAATGTGGTAAAGTCCTGGAAGGTGGTGTCAAAAGAAGAAACGCTACTTATAAGGAACTGCCATGTGAAAGAAGGAATAGATTATTTTCTGTTGCTTCAGAGGGGCCAAAGAAAAGAGGAAAGAGCTACAGGGGTTAGAGGTTGATTCGTTATAGATTTTCTTTTTAGTTTCAACTTGCAGTCACACCCCTCAGAATAAAGCATTCTCTGGGTATATTCAGATGATCACAGAATTGTTGAGTTGGGAGGGACTATAAAGCCCAACTTCTTCATTTTACAGAAAACAAAATTTAAACAGGAAATACTATAAGCACACCCCTGTTCTGGAGATTGGAGTGTGGCTCCTGCATTGAGGAAGGTGTTGATTGAAATGCTATTCAAAGCCCCATCCACCACATGAATCTATGTCTCACAAAACAGAGCTCAAAATAGAAACAGAGAGTCAGAGTGTCATGGCAGCTAACAACATTGGCTTTAGTCTCAGAACTGGTATGGAGTTCTGGCTCCACCATAGACCAGCTGCATAACCCTGGACCACCTGACATCTATCTTGCTTCTTTATCTGCAAAATGGGACCAATACCTGTACCTACCTCAGAGGACCATTGTGAGTGCTAGATGAGAGAAGGTAAGTTAGTTATCTTAACTTGGTCCCAATACCTGACTTATGAAGGTTTTGCATTGGGTACAAAATATAATTTATCTTATTGTTGCTAGACTGAAAAATGCTACACTAAAAGTTAGGCTGATTTGCACGAACCGACTTACCACTCTGTGCAATTCCATCCTTTGAGAGCCTTTGGAGTTTCCTGAGATGCCAAGCTTCTCTTGAGGAAAGTGGCATCTGAATAAGTATTTATAGTTAATCATTCACTTACTGAGCAACTACAGTGTGTCACACCCAGAGCTACGTACTGAGGATAGAAAAATCAGACACAGGGCTTGTCCTCAGGAAACTCAACCTAGGGAAGAAGATGAAGACAGATGGGTGGGTTTTTTTCACAAAAGGATTCCAGTTCATGTCCACTCATTAATATTTTGGGGGTAAATAGTTCTTATAGGTTGAATTATGTCCCCCCAAAAAGATATGTTGGAGGCCTAACCCCCAGTACCTCAGAATATCACCTTATTTGGAGATAGGGTATGTAATAAGATGTAATCAAGTTAAAATGAGGTCATTGGGGGGCACCTGGGTGGCTCAGTTGGTTAAGTGACTGCCTTCGGCTCAGGTCATGATCCTGGAGTCCCGGGATCGAGTCCCACATCGGGCTCCCTGCTCAGCAGGGAGTCTGCTTCTCCCTCTGACCCTCACCCCTCTCATGCTCTCTCTCTCATTCTTTCTCTCAAATAAATAAATAAAATCTTTAAAAAAAAAATGAGGTCATTGGGGTGAGCCCTAATCCAATATGACTGGTGTCCTTATAAAAAAGGGAGAAATTTGGACACAGAGAAAGATACATAGGAAGAACAGCATATGAAGATAAAGGTAGAGGTTGGGGTGATGCTTCTGAAAGCCAAGGAATGCCAAAGATTGGCTGCAACCACTAGAAGCTGAGAGGCATGGAACAGATTCTCTCTCTTGGTCCCCAGAAGGAACCAGCCCTGTCAACACCTTGATCTGAGACTTAGAGCCTCCAGAACCATAAGACAGGCATTTCTGTTAAGGCTTCAGTTTGTGGTACTCTGTTATTGCAGCCCTAGCAAACAAATACAAGCCTCTGTGCTAAGTTCTCTGTTAGGCATTTGGGGTGATAAAAATAAGAGATGCAAAGAAAAGATACAATTGGTTATCATACAATGTCATGTTATAATAGGATGAACAAGGTGTTAGTAGGGCAGAATAGGAATTCTTATTAGGGAGGGAAGAAAGCAAAAGAGGCTTTATAAAGAAAGTGGCATTTGAGCTAGCTCTTAAAGGATGAATACAATCTCATGAGGTAAAGAAATGGAGAAGAACCTTGAGGCTAGGGAAACAGCATGAGTGGAGGAAATGGGAGTCCAGTGCAGCTAGACAGTGGGTAGGGTCATGGAAGGAGTAATTGAAGGTGAGATCATGCCAGTGTGCAGGGTGACATCAACCTCGTGGAGGAGTGTACTTTTATTCTGTCAACAATAGGGCATCATCAACAGTTGAGGAGGCTGTGTTACAATTTTAGAAACTAGAATTTCTTTTTTCCAAAGTGCCTCCAAATTGAAACTGGCCTCACGGTGATTTCAAACATCTTGTTCACACAGTGAACCCATTAGCTGGGAAGACAATGGATGGTCTGGATCCCCAAATCCTTGGCCAAAGTTGAAAGAACAAACAAGATGCATTCCTATTTCAATGCTGGATACACAATAGGAGCTTCTTAAACAGAAGCTGCTATTCACTCATACATGTAATAACAATTTCATGAGCACCTACTCTACCCAGGTCTACTGTTCTAGGCACTGTGTGGTAAAGATGAGAAACAAAACCTTTGCCCTTCATTATAGCAAAAGGAAACATAAAATAAGCACATAACAAATAGACACAATTTCAAATAGAGCAATGACGAAACTAGGATAAGTTAAATGGGACAGAGAATACCAGAAGGTTGGAAGGGTGCTGGTCAAGGAAGGCCTCTTTAAGGAGGTGACATTTTTGCTGACTCCAGAATGATGTGAGTGAGCTGGCCACACAAAGATCTAGGGGAGACTTCCACGCAGAAAGGACATCATTCCCAAGGTGGGAATGAGTTTGGAATTTTAAGCAGAGAGAATGAGGGTATGGCTGGAGACAAGGGCCAGAGTACTTAGGGTCTCACAGGCCACCTGAAGAGCTTTGGAGTTTTATTCTGGCTGCAGTTAAGCCGGTGGGAGTGAGACTTGTAATGAGAGGATATATTTGACATGATTTATCCTTAATAGTGAAGGACTAGAAGCAAGAAACTGGGTGAGGAGGTATCACGATAGAGCAGGTGATGGGTGGAGGTGACTTGTCCCATGGTAAGGAGTGGTAGAATTGGGGATATATTTTCAAGGGAGAATCACAGGCTTGATAAAGGGTCATTCATGGGCATG
>NC_138372.1:135655075-135670557 GCF_054177405.1 Leptonychotes weddellii
TACAATGTATACCATCAAAGGGAGGATCAATTATAACGTGGAGAGAGGACAGTCCAAGAGAATTTCATAAAAGAGGGGACCTCTGAGCTGGCTTTTGAAAGATGGATAAGCGTTTGCCCCAGGGACAAAGGGAAAAGGGTATACTATCCAATAGGAAGTATATGTGCAAAGGCTCAGTGGTGTGAAGAAGGGAGTAGAAGGTAGTAGGTCTGGAGAGGTATGAAGCAGCTTTGTGTTCCATGCCAAGCAGCTTGAACTCTATCCTGAAATTTTCCCAAAGTGCAGCCAAGGGCCCAACTAGAAGTAAATAATTTTCAACAAGTAAGCTATTTTGAGAATGACCATATAAGTGATAAGAAGAACTTGTATAGACTTGCATTTTGAAAGACCATATTCCAGTATCTAGAAAAAGTAATCTAGTTTACTCAGATCAACTTGCAAGCTGAAATAAAAAAAAAAATGATGGATAAAATGTAAAAATACAAACAACTTAAAAGCACTAAAGACCTGAAAAGACATGAGGAACTTCCTGGTGAATTTTTGGATGAAATCCTGTAACCAGAAGGGTAGGCCAAAAAAGAGACCTACAAAACCACTTGTGATTTGAGGACCTTTGCCAGTAAAACAAGTGTCTACACTGAGGTCACCAGCAGCAGACCTAGAGACAGGCCTCAAGCCTACTGATGGGGAGGGATCTTGGAAGACATTTCCCACATGGAGCTAAGGCCCAAAAGGTCCATATTCTCAATGGGAGAGCAGGCAGATCTCATCCTGCACCTCTCCCCAGAACCTCTGGAAACATCACAAAGGGCTGGTTTGGTAATAAACAAAGGGGGAGAGAAAAAAAGAAGAAAAAGAGGAAAAACATCTATTCTTGGGTATTTGTGGCCAGGGCCAGACCTCTTAAAATGTACATCTCATCTTACAGAGTCTGGATTGTGAGCCACTGCCTCTCAAAACTTGAACTTGTTCTGAGGTGTTTTGACTAGTAGCTCATCTCAGGAGGGGGTACATCCATCCTAGGCCTCAGAGAACCCTCAACAATAATTTTACAAGACCAGTGACCACCAATCTGTCAAAGCTTACCAGGCACACAAGAAAACAAGACAACCTGAACAGGAACAGGAACCATCAAAAATCACAGACCACAGAAACAGACCCCCACAGATTTTAGGTAATGGAATTATCAGACCCAAATTTGTTTTTAAAAAACTGACAAACACGAAAATATATGAATGGTATAGGACACCATACAAAGTCATATAGCACATTTGGAAAAGAAATGAACTTCCAAAATAAAAGAAATACGAGAATGAAAAATACAATAACTCAACAGTTGTATTTGACTACATATTGGACACAACTGAAAAGAAAATTAGTGAAGTGAAATAAATTTTGGACATCTTTCTGGGTCAAGTAGAATCTCATTTTCTAGGATTTTAGGGCAAAATTGTTTCCTGTTCTTTCAATTGCATTATGGCAAATTTCCAACAGTTGGGCTGTTCTTTACAAAGCCTATTGGATAATTATTACCTCCATTCCTCATAGAAGCTGTGATTCTTGAAATGTTTAACGTGGTGGTTGATTGCACCCATATCTTTGCTCAGCAGCTCAAAGAATGCCGCAGTTCATTTTCCTATTAAGCAGACAAGCAGTCTTGACATTCAACTCAGAACTCTGAAAGAGTGGAAATTTGCCATCTCTGGCAGGTGGAATTATCAGTAGGTTCTTGATGAATGTCTACTAGGTCAATTTGATCATTTTTCCCTTTTTGATTAAGAGCCAGCATTCTTTGGTTGCTCTGTATCACCAACATCCTGTGTCTGGGGTGTTGTACGGCTACAGAAGTCAATGACCCTCCTCCCGGCTCCATATGGCACCTGGAAGGCTTGGGAGATTTATCTGAAGTTTCCATAAGCAAAATCAGAGTAAAGACCTTTTTGTCCTTTGTAAATTAAAACTCGACTACTCTTTTTTTGGAGAGGGATTCAACCCTCTGAGAGCTGCCATGGAAACCTACTCACTAGAGACTTCAGCAACTGCTCAGACATTTCCTTTCCCCCACAGCAAAACAGAATGTAGGCAAAGCAGTATTCACAATATAAAAATGTTTATTAGCAGGGGATTGCATGTGCATCTTGCCAGGGACAGGCCCCACGTGTTTTCTCTTTGACGATGCCAACCTGGCGTGTCCAGGGAGAAAGACATCTGAGGAACATCACCACAAACCAGCTGTGAAGGCTGACCAAGGAGAACGTAGGCCATGCCTTCAGGGAATGAGGAAAAAAAACTAAATTGTTTGAGAAACCACCTGCTTCTGCCTCTCAGAGAAATGGGGAGGCTCAGGTCAGATAGGGCAACCAGAGGACTCCAAGAAAAAAACTCATCTCTGATTCGCTTCTGTTCTGGTGGTAAAACCTGCCATCAATGGCTGAGATTTTGGAGTTGTTTGCCCAAAACAAAAGAAAACAATGATATTTCCATTTCAGAGGGAGAAGAAAGGATTGGATTAATAAAACTAGAGGGGGTGGGAAAATCTCTTTGAAGGGGAAGGCAGAGCTTGGGCATCTTTTATATTCTCCTGGTTGTCCAGAATCCAGACCTCCTGACGATATGGGTAGAACATCCAGAGCTGGAAGAAAAATGAACAGTTGCTGGTCCAACATTTTTATATTCCAGGAAAGTCACGGAGATCTAGCCATGTGGATGAGTGATAGTTGGTGAAAAAACCAGACCCAGAACCCAGGCTTCTTGACTTTACCACCCACACTGACCACTCACTGACCCTGTCTCACCCCAACTTCCCAGCACCCATAAGTCAGCAAGTTCTCCTGAGTCTCCTTTTCTTGTTTTTTCTTTTGCCAGTGCTATGACAGGGGCAAAAGCCCTAATCACCTTGACCCAAAACAAAAGAAGAACAAGGTCAAGCTCTATGTTAAGTCCTTGGCAAACATGCATTTAATCCTTATAACAAACTGTGAGGGGAGTAATAATGCCTGTCTTATATATGAAGGATCAGAGGCTCAAAGATTGAGAGAGGTCACACAAGCGGGCAAGTAGCAGACTCAGGACTCAAACCCCACATTTGTCTCACTCTAGGTCTGCTGATCTCATTATACTGCCTCTCAAGACTCTTTCTGGGGCTTCCTGCTTGGACCCTCTGTGTTTATTCTCTTTCCATTTTAAAACTCCTGTACTCTGAAGCCAGACTAATCTTAAAACTTGCTTTTAATCATGTCACTCCCTTCCTCAAAAGCCCAATCCCTTATCTTGTCATTTGATAGTGTCAACCATCTGGTCCAACCAACGTGTCCAGCCTTGTCTCCCAAGACTGCTACTTGCTGTTCTGTGGATGTGTTTGGGCATGCCTCATTTCCCTCTCCTACAGTGCCTGCCCCCCACCCACCTTTTCCTCTCCCTTAAAACACTTGCATTTATTCCTTTATTTCCTCAACACTAATTGAATACCTACTATTCCTCCACAAGATTTATTGCCAAGAGACAGTATAGCTCAGTGGGCAAAGCACAGACTGGAACAAGTTACCTGATTTGAATCCTGAATCCACCAATTATAAGCTACATGACCTTGGGCAAGTTTCTCAACCTGTCTGTGCCTCAATTTCCCAAAATATAGAATGAGGATCCTTATGGCTCCTATTTAGAAGATTGTTGAGAGAACTAAATTACTTAAACACTTGGAACAGTGTATGGAACAGAGTAATAACTCAATAAACAGGAGCCAGCCCTAGCAGTAGTAACAGGCACCAAGCCCTGGGCTTGTTGCTGGGATACAAAAATGAATAAATTGCAGTCAGCCCCTTTCCCCTTAGTCCAGTAAGTAAAGTGGGTATGTCAGCCAGGAATCACAACCCAGAGCTCTAAGTGCTAGAATAGAGGCATGTACAGAGGGCTGGGGGAAAGGTGTTAGGTACTGGAGGGAGGGCAGTGTTTTGGCAAAGAAATGATGCTTCATCTCAAAAGTAAAGAAGTATAGGTTCTTCCTTGTGGCATTGGAATAAATATGGTACAATCCAGGAACTGCAGGGAGATCCAGTGGCTGGAACATGATGCCTGTGGGCTGGAAATAAAGCTGGAAAAGTAAGCAGGAGCCAGATATCATAAGGCCTTATGCCATCCTGAGAAGTTTATTCTCAAGATTGTAAGCAGAGGCATGTCTACCCCAGACCATAACAGTCTCAGCCCCTTCTCACCTGGTCTAACACACTCATTGCATATTTTACTAATACAACAGTTATTTGCTGTCTTATATATTTCTAAGTACCAAGCAACCCACACAAGCATTTATGAGAAGCTTTACTATGCTGACCCATCCCTCTTTGATGCTTCTTATCCTAGGTTGATATGTTTTCTACCAGGTAACTCTGCCACCTTGGCTACAGCTGATTGGGCCAAGGATTAGCATCTGTCCTAAAGGCAATTACCTCTTGGTTGGCCAGTGCCAACGAGGGGGCCCGGAACGAAAGCTGGGCTCAGTGGTTGCAATCCATCCAGGATGCCAACTGCCCAGAGTCCTTCTCTTAGCAAGTCTGAATGCCAAACACACAGAGAGGAAAACAGACAGAGGCAAAGGAAGCAGGAAAACTCACTTTGGAAAAAAAAAAAAAAGCAATGCAGCCATGAATAAACCAAACTTATGAGGTAGAGAGCAGAGTGAGTCAACAACACCAGACAGTGAAATCTTAGGCAGAAACAGATGAAACCAGCCAAGGTAGCCAATAATGAGATAAGCCATGTTCTGTCCCAAACCATGATCCATGTCCCAAATATCATTCTTGGGACTTCTGCTCAGCTAGATGGCATGGTCCATGACTGCATTCTCATGGAACAGCTCATGCATCAGCAGAAAAGCAAGAATGAGCACGATGTATTCAGACAGATTCCCAGGATTCTCATGGAAGGGGATGTAGGCAGCCTATAGGGGAGTGGTGAGACACGAGGCAGAAGAAATAAGAAAGGACCAGATACTCAGGGCCACTATAGCAAGGAATCGGGGTTCTTATCCTGAGATTATGGGGCTTCCTTTAAAAGATTAGAAAAAAAGTGTATGATCAGGTTTGGGAATGCTGGATAATATGTATCTTCATCCAATAAACCCTTATCTCCAATGAAGATATAAAATATTTGAGACTCAAAGGAACTCTCTGTAGTAAAAATGACCTTACCCCTCCATGACCAGAAAGGAAATTCAACTTTCCAGAAATAGTCACCCAGCCAAAAATATAAAACAAAGGAACTGAGACAAATGACATATTCCAGTGCCCAAAGGAAGCCCCCCAAAAGAACAACTCTCCAACAATTCTTTCCCTGAGACGGAACACAATACACACCGAACACTCACACACATATGAAGAAGACCCAGAGCTGGTAGGGGCTTTTCTGAGTGTGTTTGTGAAATGGGACACTCATTTCTCTAGGAAAAACAATCTCTAAAGAGTGATTTAACGGAAAAGTCATCCTAGGAGTACCTGATCTACTTTAGCCGGGTCTGTTTCACGATCGCCTGCTTCTGTTTCACATAGCCAGGCACTGGAAGTGTCCAGAAAGACCCTGGCTACCAGAGATGCACCAGAGTGCATCTCTGCAATGAGAACTCAGGATAGAGTGACCTCCCGGGCCCTTTCCAGCTCCCGGGGCCCAGCCTCCATCTGCTGATGCACTATTGCTTCACGCTCACCTTCTCTTCCCTTTCATGGATTCTTTCATTGTCCCTGTGTGTGCCCAGGAACAGTGCTGATGCTGCCAATTCAAAGAACTCCGACTTCAGAAGAATGAGATCTCGGGCGCCCCCACCCTCCTCCAATGCCCCCCGCCCAGCTATTTGCAGAAGTTCTTCACCAGGAGGAGAGGAAAGGCCTTCCTGCGTGGTGCCCCGTGCACACCACCGTGCGGTTCATCAAGGTTTTCCTGTGCAGCTCCCTCCACCATCTGTTCACACTGCCTTCTTGCCGAGACTTGGCAGGAAAACGCATGCTGTTTTTCATTCTAACTCAAAGACGGTGAGTTTTTCATACTTGCGCAGAAGCCTGTGCAGGTTGTGATTCAAAGGACATCATGGGATGAAACCGAGAAAAACAGTGACAGAGCCAAGCTGTGCATTGTAACCAGCTTCCATGAGACTCCGTCCCGCAAGTGGCCGTTAAGCCCTAGAGCTCCATTTCCTTCTGTTCTTTACAGGTTAGACCCTGCCAAGTTGATCCAATTCCAACCCAAACTTCTCTGTAACAAAATGATTGTTCTCTAAGCTCCAGCCAATGGCAAACTCATTTGGACACATATTCAACACAACTGAACAGCACTATAACAAAAGCCCCAGAGCATGGGTGTCTTGGCCTGAATTTTCCTCTTGTTCTTTATTCCCTTCTTCTGTTCTTCCTTCCGTCTCAGCTCTTCCCAGTTTTTAGCCTTCATTAAGGTCACTGTTCGGGCCTCATTTCTGTTTCCTTTTCTTCATGTCTTTTCACCCTTTCCTGCTACCTGGAGCATGATACAAAAGGTTCCTTACTTTGCTACCAACTAGTGGGTTATGCGGAAGAGGTCGGGAGCAATGGGGAAGGGTCGTGAGATACCGTATCTCTGAAGACTCATGGCGATGGTGAATTACTATCACATTAGCAATTCAGAAGTCTTTCAATCTTTTAAAAGAGTCAATATGGCTATACAAGAGTATACCAGCTCAAGAGCGAGAAAAGCAGCCCCGGACATGCAGGAACTGGCCTGGTTCAATCAGTGGGGCCTTGGTGCTGCTAGGAGCTCCCACTGGCACACACAGCAAGGCCTTGTTGAGTATCAACAATTTCACAGAACACCGATATCAGACAAGGCCACTCTGCATGTAATGGATCAAAGCAAAAGCAAGACCAGCCCATCATCACGTCCAAGTCCACACAAAAATATGAACATTGCCCAAAGCACAAAAATGACCCAACACCCTCTCCCCTGCAAATGAGTGACCTCTTTTCTTTACCGTTACAACTCCTCCTTTGATTCATTTATCCCACCTTTTAAAGAAGAGTGGTTAAGAGACACAAGCATAGAATTACCCCCACTTCCTAGAAGTATCCAATCCCGGTTTCTTGAACCCACCTAAAAATCATCAGACACAAGCTAAAACCCTACAATAAGTTCTTCCTAACACCCTTTACCTGGGTCTCCCTATACTTCCCCATGGTGTGTGTCTCCCTCGTTATAAGCAACCAACCCAACTTGTTCAACCCCCAAGTGTATCAGAGAACAAGGTGCACAGTTTGGTAGAGATGAGTCCCTTTGTCTGCTTGAGGGTGGATCACCAGCCACCCGGAAAGCTCTCTACATGTCCCAGAACAATCCTAGAGCACCCATATGACTATGCTTCCTCCCCTACCACAGCCCACTTTCACTCCAGAACTAGCCCTACTTCCTCCCTATAATTAAGTTTTCAAGCTGGTTTCAGGAACTCCAGCAGGCCTTATTTTCCCTTTCACTGTTACTTTCAACTAACACAAGGGAAAAAGCTTAAAGCAAACAGAAAACTTATCAACCCATCAATGCCCATGTCAGAAGACAGGACCAACACCTGCCTTTTAGAACACACCTTGGTCTGAAGATAAGCACCAGGTTTCCAGGAACCTTGTATGGCCACACGCCCAAGTTCAATGTGACAATGAGTCTCATTGTAAAACAATTCTCTCCTGCTTTCAGACACATGAGTGAAATAGCTGCTTCAGAAGGATGCGTAATTGCCGGACACCAAATTAGCCACAAACCAAGGATTGCTCCTAAATTATTCAAGATGTTGGAAAAATATATACACAAAAAAGATCAATCAAAGAAATCAGATATGTACCCTGCAGTTTTGAGACAATTACTTGAGAAACATTCTGCAATTGAACACTAAAAATTATTTTTCTCACTGAGTGGTATCAGAAAACTTGGAAAAATTAAATATGGTATCATTTCACCAACCACAGAGTAGAAGGCATCATCCTGAGCACTGGATCTCAGTAAACAGAATTACAAAGACTAACAGAATCACAGGACAAATGCAAACCTGAGGAAATCACCATCTTTCAGATACAACAATGATTATCTCCACGTGAGCTTATCGCTGACAGGGGTGCTGTACTTGATTCAAAGTTCCCACAGTTACCGGAGTAGCACCTGGGAATGCCCAAGCGGAGGGCTGGCTCTGCACCCCACCAACACCCCAGTTGCCCCACTTGTGGGACAGTTGAATCCAACAAATCAAAGCAAACAGGAGATGTTGGGAGAAAATCTTGGCATGCTAAGGAGGCATTCTCTCTGTGTTCATTAAAAAAAATACATTAACTGGGATAACTGAGCTGTTATAACAAATAAACCTCAAATTCCCAGGGACTTCATAGAATAAATGTTGCTTTCTCTTTTAAGTAACATTCCAACGTGGGTGTTCCTGGCGAGTGGGTAGCTAGCTTTCTTCCCCATGACAATTTCCTTCTTATGGCTCCAAACCCTTCCAGAGCACCAGTTCTCGGCCTCCCTTAGCCTCTAGGACACCTTTTAAAACTCCTGCTGCTCTCACCACACCCCAGACCAATTTAATTAGCATCTCTGGGGTTGGGGTCTGGGCAGCAGGGGTTTTTAAAGCTTTCCAGATGATTCCACTGAACAGCAAGGTTGAAACCACGTCACGAGAGTTCCAGAGTCCTCCACGGTGAGCCGGTGCAAGGGGAAAGAGGTGGTGGTGAAGGCACACTCTCCAAAGCCCAGCCTGAATTGACAGACAGGCCTCTGCCCACACTCCATGCCTGGGAACTTGCTACACAGGCACACACGTGTGCAAGGAGGGCTAGAAAATGCAATCCCTGCCTGACTTGCCCCCTCCCAGCAACATCCCCACATTATGGAGGGGAAAGAACACGTTTTTGGTGGTTAGCTAACCATCTTGATAGCGTGGTGAGTATACGAGAGGGGCTAACCAGAAATTAGAAGGGGAAAAGGAGAAACCAGGTAAAGGTTAGAAGGAGAGACGAAAGAAGAACCATGACAGTTCTAAGGTCAGACGTCATGCATCCCTCCTGCTGCATTTGGCACCATTGCTCACCCAGGAATTCAAGCTCCACCGCCTGTCATCTTCTTCTCCATCCTGGACTCACCGCCTCCCTCTTGGGACCAGAGTTTTGTTTTGGGTTTTGGCTTTGGTTTTGTGGTTTTCTAAAAGCAGAATCCCGCTGATGAAATCACGATTTCTGAAGCCAATATTCAGTAGAAAACACGAACACTGGGAGGCATTCTTGTGTCAAGATCATATTATAGGACCATATTTGACCATTTCCTCTTCCCACCAAGTAACCAGTGTTGTTTGGTTGGGGGGGTCGGGTAGTAGCTACCTCCAGTCCACTTGCCTAGCCCACGCTGAGAGTGAAGATCTGAAAATGTGAACTTTTCACATTTTCTCCACTAAAATGGAGAACTTTGGCAGCCAAGAAGAATGCTTGGTGGAACCCCACCAGCTGGGAAATATGATGGCCTCTGTACCAAAGAAGATTCATCTTCTGCTTGGCTCCAATGTGGAAGTTATTCTTTTTACCAAATTAAGCCAAGTGGGAGCCCTTTCCCCAAGTCACAGTATAGCAGAAAACACAGGGGTAGAACAAAGATGAGAGCAAGTCCCAGAGTGTGGGAAAGAGAGACCCTCTGCAGGTGTGGTCCGCAGGAAGCTGATGTTTTTGTTGAGCATGTTGAGGGACATCAGCCTCCTTTAAATACCATTAATGTAGACCCAAGCCAAAAATGAACTTGGAGCAAGGGCAGAAGGGAACAGAATTCTCTAACAAGGATGAAACATAAAAAATCCAGCAGTCCCATGGAGTGGTTGAGGACAGGAACTGCGCAGGCCCCCTGAGAAACATCAGCAGGATGGAAACATGTAAGGAAAGGTGACTGCATCAGACCAGGACTGAGATGGCTCCTGGTCACACTTTGCTAAAGGTTTCAACAGGAGATTAGGAAGTAGAAATGAATCTCACAACACCAATGGGTGGTGTTCATGATCATGGTATAGGATGAAGCGTGGGTTACCCCTACAGTTATCTACACGTGATCTGATTCCATAGGAGGTGTTTAGTCATTGCCTGCCTGTCTTCTGTGTTAGCTTCAAATAGCATAGTACAGCATAATGCCCCTCCAGGGATCAGTATAAACAGATAGCTAGCCAGGACATGCCCCACCAATCTCATACAGTTGAGATTCCAGTGTCCAGAGTGAGGCATCCAGGCAAGCAGTTTCTTCCACAGGGAATATAGCTAGCTGTCAGCAGCATCTAAAAACAAAAAAGGGAGGGGGGGTGGGGCAGAGGAAGAAAGAAGAAAAGAGGAGGGAGGGGAGAAAAAAAAAATCTCAGTTCTGAGAGGGAATATACAGCAGACTGAAAATGATAGACTCAGGCTCAAAGAAAGCATAAGATCCAGTGCAGCCTCTGGTAAAAACTAATTTTTGTGACCTTGGACAAGTACCTTATCATCTCTGGGCTTCAGTGTCCTCCTGTAAAATGAGGGAGTTGAACTAGCAAATTGTAAGGTCACTTCCCGCTCTGCAATACTTCCATTCAATGATGAAGATGATTATGGAAAAATGAATTTACCCAAAGAAAATTGCTGTCTCATAAGAGAAAAGTTCCTATCCATCTCTAGTCCTTTCTAAATGATTTTGTAAAAGAATTTCACTTAGAAACTATGCAGGCTCTGCTCTTCCCCCTTCCTTTCTGTTCCTGCTTCCCTTAGCCATTATGTTGCTCATTAAGGTTGCCATTAGATGAACAGCAGGAAAAAAAGAAAGTGAGCTAAAACGCAATCATTTGGTTTTCCTTACTTAATAAAGAGCAAATTGCAAGCAACAACATGTTAGTTGGTACCAGTGGGGACTCAGTACATCCAAGAGGAAATGGAGAAGGAGGAAGGAAATGTAAGCATTGCTCTACACATGATGATTTGCTTCTGTCCTTGACATGCAAGGAGAACTAGCCTATAATGATGGTCTTCCCTTGCTGTCTGCTGAGGAGACCCAGGAATGTGTATAAGCATCAGTTTGGTTGGTTTCTCATGATAACTCAGATCCGATGTGTTTTCCATTAAAGCTCCAATCCTCTCATTCTTACAAATGTGTACTCTCATTCTGTGTTCTTGCTTCTACTGCACATAACAACGCAGCAATAATTATGTGAATCTGACTATCTCCCAAGTACCAAGCTCGGTCAGTCAACATGGTATTAAGCAAATAATCAAGCTCCTTGCCTTCACTTTTAGTTCAACAAACAATAACAAGAAAACAAACCAGATAACTATAGAATGGGAAAAGCATATTCTGGTAACCTCCGAGTGCATCCATTTCCTCACTAATAAGTATTGTACAACCCATGCCTCAAAGATACCTAATGGTGCTTTGTAAGTATGTATACCTAGGTAAGGAATTACTTTACTTATTCCATGATTTGCTGAACTCTGATCCCCTGCAGAGGGATTGTGCTAGGAACAGAAGTTTAGTTATTAACAAACCAAACAACCTTGTTACAAAGCAGCCTCGGGTGGTGTTAATGGATTGAACTGTGTGTCCCAACAAAAGACACAATGGAGTTCTAATCCCCAGCACCTCAGAAGGTGACCTTATTTAGAAACAGAATCTTTGAAAATGTAATTAGTTAAGAGAAGGTCATCAGGGTGGGCCCCAGTCCAGTGTCACTACTGTCCTTATAAAAAAAGGAATTTGGACACAGATCTGCATACAGGGAGAACACCATGTGAGGATGAAGGCAGAGATCAAGATGGTGCCAAGGATTGACAGCAAACCATGAGAAGCTGGCAAGAAGCCTGAAACAGATTCTCCCTCACAGCCCCCAGAAGGAAGCACCACTGCCCACACCTTGGTCTTGGGCTTCCAGCCTCCAGAGCTGTGAGACATTAAAGTTCTGTTGTGGAAGGCACCCAGTCTGTGGTCCTTTGTTAGGGCAGTCCTAGGAAACTGATACACCTGGGAACCAAGACCAAGGACAGCAACACCGAGTGTCTAGACTATTCTGCAGCCGGACATCAGGTCATTCCTTGATGGGTGGATTCCCGAGGCTTTCTGCTGAGTGGAAAAAGTCTGAAAATTAGGGCCATTTTCATTCAAATGCTCCTCATTTTCTTTCTCCTTTTAGCATTTGCTGGAATAGAAAAGTCATAAAATGGATACGATGCCATTATTAACATCATCAACAATTCACGTACACAAATCTCGGTGAGAATTAGATTTTAATGTGTGCTGGACATTAGAATAGAAAATCATCTATCCCAGATCATTCACGGCGATGAAACTGGTTAAGCCTATGCGTGATTTATTTTTGCTCCTATGGAAAATTGACACTTTATTCATTAAACTACTCCCTTTAACACATTTCTAAATCATTGCTTTCCACTCTGATCGGGCCTAGTTTTCATTTTTGAGTTTCAGCTGGAATGGCTTTCATAATGAATTCTTTTTTCACCTGACAGGAGAAGTTAAAACCTCCCCCTACTGAACATTTAAAAGGGAAATTCAGGCCCTTTTTTGTCAGGCTGTTTATCATACCTCGCAAATACTCAAATCCATTTCCTTTGGAAAAGGTTTGTCTTTCTATGACAGGCATATAAAAAGGCTTTATTACAGTTCTCTATTCACTGGAGCCACTCTGCCTGAAGATAAAAAGGAATTCATTTTCTGGATTTTCCTTGAACGTCAGCTCCATAGTTCCCTTCCATTATCAGAGTTCTTAACCCGAGAAGAATGGACAGGAGGGAGAATTCAAGTTAATACACAATATCAAGTTCCATTATTGACTAACATGAATATCAAAAACCCCAAAATAAAATCTGAGTTCAAATGAAAGAGGTTCATAAAGACAGAAAAAAAAAGTCTCTATAGGTATTTAATAGCAAGCAATCATTGGATTTACTTGAAACATTCTACGCTGCAGGGCTCCCCAAAATCACATCAACAGCACTTCCTCAGAACGGTCTGATCTGTCAGTTATGATACACAGCGGGGCTTCTCAGGCTTTAATGTGCATGTAAATCACCTGGGGATCTGGTTAAAATGCAGAGCTGCTTCTAGTAGACCTGGGCTGGGGCCTGGGACTCCACATTGCCAACAAGCTCCCCAGAGATGCAGATGCCTTAGGTCGGGGACAGGTAGGCTTAAGTACAGAGCTAAAAGCAGTGTGTTTCAGGCCTGAATGTAAACGTTACTTCACTTTAACCCTCGAGCTGGATCTGTCTGAAAATCATCTCGAAATTCTGTGGGAGGCCAGAGTCCCAATTTCGCACTAGTTTATACCCACTCCCAGAAGAATCCACGGAGGATACTGACCACAGCCAGCCCCGAGAAACATCTGGAGAAGGCTGCAGATGAAGTCAAAGAAGCTGTCTGCAGGAGGGACTCCAGGAGACTCAGAGACCCATGCAGGAGAGAAGGGGCTTGTGCCCTCACATTGAGCATAGCCTCACCTCTGCAGTGTCGGTTGTTTAGGTGCAGGAAAAAAATGCAGATGGGCCAGGCGCCACAGGCACTATAAGGTTTATGATTGGGAGCATCGGAGATTAAACGGTGGAAGCAATGAGGTGCTGCCCTCAAACCCCAGATGCTGGCAAGATGGTCCAAAGCGGAAACACTGCTCGTGAGCTCACATGAGGTGGCCCCAGCGGCTCCTAGCAATAACTTGGTGGAAGTTTGAATGGAAATGAAAGTCATTCATTACATACCTGGTGGCATGAGCCGGGGCACTTGAGTTCCCCTATCTGTGTAAACTCAGCAGGCTTGAGGAAACTGGGATTACCTTTGCTTCTAGGGGCTGGGGGCTCAGAGCAATGAATGAATGATGAATCATTGCAAGTCTACATCTGTGACCAGGAAAATAACTCAAATAGTAAGGCTTCAAACAGTAAGGCGTGTTTACACCTTTTGGTCAAAGCCATCTCTCATTTCTTAAGCCACTGAGATGGCCAATCCCCATAAAAATTAAGTACTGTGTAGGGATAGAAGAAATTGGGGGAAGGAGCCATCAGTTTAATATGGTACCGTCGTCTGAGGAGCACTGTAAGTTCAAGTGAAGTCTAATAAAAGATAAATGATAGAAATCAGCCTTCGTTAATAAATAAATAAATAAATAAACTTTTGTCCCTGAACCTAGCCACACAGGTCCAAGGTGTGAGCATCTCTGTTGTCTTGAAATGCTGCTTTTAGCAACTTTTATATTCCATCGGTGGCTCGTCCCCCTTTTCTTGCCTGAAAAAGCTGGAGACTAATATTGGTAACTAGAATCAAGTGACGCAGTAGCACCTGAAATCCCCTCCTTCTGTGTCCTGTTTATTTATTACTGCAATCAAACAAACCGAAGACACTGCCCACCCACCTTTACCCACCGGTGGCACCCAAAGCTTTCCCACGCCATAGCACCAGAGGGCTTGGGCTTCAGGCGGTGAGACGCTCAGAGCATCACGAGACAGGTATGGCTCGGGAATCGGTTGTGGTGGGAGGCAGATCAGCAACATCAGTGCTATCACAGGGTGGCACACATGAGTGAGAGAAATCGCACATTTTTGCACGGTGTAAACATGCTCATAACCCATGATGCAAGACCCTAGGTTAGCCTTTATGAAAACAGGTCTGTGTCCCTTGCTAGTGCTTTTAGTCACTCTGATGGTCACCTGTAGCAGCCCAAGCACTTATCGCCACCACCACCCCAGCTCCATTACCCTAATTGTGACCTATGCCTCAATTTCATCTTCTGTAAAACGGGAATAGAACAGAACCAACCTCATAGTGTTGTCAAGAAAGTGAGTGAATAAAGCATGGAAGAGACTTAGTGCAGTTCCTGGCATATAGTAGGTGTTCCGTAAATGTTGCTGTTGCAGTTTGTGCCCTGCCTTCTACTGCTGGTAGTGTCGTGGTTAGAAGCCCAGGCCAAGGCCTGGATACGTAATTCCATCTCTGCTACTAACCACTGGCAAGTTATTTAACTGCTCTGTTGCTCAGTGTTCTCACCTATAAAATGGGCATGATTGTGACAGTGACTACCCCACAGGGTTGTTAAAAGACTAAGTGGGATGATGCTGGAAAGCACTTAGCTCACAGGACCCAATGCACAGTGAGTACTCAATGCATTTGTGTGCAATTTTATTATCCCATTCTTATTGTTACCTGATACCTTTAAGGAGAATGTAGCTTCCATTTGAGCTTTGTACAATATGTTACAAACCAGCACACTGACCCAGCACCTTGGTACTTGTCTCTCATGCACTGGCACCATTCCCCTGGTCATAGGATTTCAAAAGATACTACTTATTAGTCCCAATCCCGTGGAGAAAGGGGAACCCTCCTACACTGTTGGTGGGAATGCAAGCTGGTGCAGCCACTCCGGAAAACTGTATGGAGGTTCCTCAAAAAGTTGAAAATAGAGCTACCATATGATCCAGCAATTGCACTACTGGGTATTT
>NC_138372.1:135671057-135688604 GCF_054177405.1 Leptonychotes weddellii
CCTGGTGGTGGGTATTGAGGAGGGCACATTCTGCATGGAGCACTGGGTGTTATGCACAAACAATGAATCATGGAACACTTCATCTAAAACTAATGATGTAATGTATGGGGATTAACATAAGAATAAAAAAAATAATAATAAAAATATTAGTCCCAATCCCAAGGAGGATAAAAAGTAAAGTCACTTTCTCCAACTGTACTTTAGCCCATGCGTCAAGGGAGGAGAGGTAATTTTCTGAAGTCTTGATGAAATCTTTATTTAAACCTTACACACATTGCAAAACATTTCCGAGGATTTGGATTTTCCCCACCTGCCCCCTCACTCACAGCTTGTCTAAGGAATAAAGACATACATGTAGGTAAATGAAAGAATTTTCATAAAAAATTTCTGCCTCTTGCTTTTTGATATAAACAAAATTATTTTCCAGAATCCTCTAACGGACTGCAAACAAGCCTTCTCTGAGATTCCCTTTCAGTTTGGACCTGCCTTCTCCCTGAAGCCTCGGGGAAGTGGGGAGTAGGAGGGGTCCTGGAAAGTAGATCGTTCTCCAAGAAAGCTGAATCCAATAAACATAGGCCATCAGCACAGAAGCTCAAATCTTGTCTGAGAAGCTTGCCTACTACAAGTTTTTGGCAATTACAAAACTAGTAAACATTAAGTAGAAAAAGACCAAACACAGATGGCAGTCAAGGCTGGCTCAAGGCCATGTTTGCTTCTGAGACCCTCTGCTCTTCTCCCACCCCTCCCCCAGCACCTTCCAGGGGCCTCCTCCCCCAGCGCACCCCGGCCCCCAGGATATGCCTACACTCCATAGTTCTAGTACCTTCCAAATGCCCAGGATGCCTGGTAAGGAACATCTCCCCTACCCTAGACTTGTGCCTCTTCCCTCCCTTTATCAAAACTTACCCCTGCCAACTCCTACCACATCAGGCCCCTGCTCTTTTGTCAAAAATCAGTGAGAACCCAGCTAATACTAAGGCAGTAAAAGCAATTACTTAATGTAGTATGATTTAAAGCATACCACCTAGAATCTTCTCTGTGTCCCACACTAAAATTTTCCCCCATACAGCTCCCACAGTACCTGATACACCATCATTGGGGTTTTTGTTTCTTTGGATTCAATCTTTACTGTTTCTATGAGTCTTCTGTTGAAAAACAGTAGCACCTTGCTTAGAATAACATCTCAAGTCATAACCAGGAACGGCTGGGCTCATAGAGAAGGTGCTAAAGACAAGGAAGCTGTAACAGAAAAGTAGTGGGAGAGAAATAGGTCTAGAATAAGGGATTCTTTTCTTTAAAAAGAACAGAGCAGCACTCCTGGGTGGCTCAATCCATTAAGCGTCTGACTCGATTTGGGCTCACGTCCTGATCTCAGGGTCATGATCTCAGGGTCGGGAGATGGAGCCCCATATCAAGCCCTGAGTCTGGCTCCCTCCCTGCTCAGCAGGGAGTCGGCTGGAGATTCTCTCCCTCTCCCTCTTCCCCAAATAAATAATCTGTTTTAAAAATAATATAAATAAATAAATAAATAAATGGGATGCTATGAATGCCCTGGCTCACAGAGAAAGGAAAGGTAGAAAGGCTTAGGAATAAATCTCACCATTTCACAGTCCTGCTCAGCTCCAGCAGGGGTGAACCTTTAGTGGAATAACTATTGGATAAATTAGTCCTCAATTCAGTGTGTTTTCTGGCCAGTGTGTTTGCTCCCACCCACCATCTCACTTCCTATCAGCTTCCCCTTCTCTTGCTCCACTCAGTGAACTTCTCCCTACAACCAATCAGAATGTGCACTTTACTCTGAAAATACTATCAATATGGGATCATGTACAGCAACAAAGCAGCAAGGGACACAGACTGGTGGAGAGATGGGGACACTTCAATGGGCCTCTCAACTCACTACATCATTGCAACCGCGTATTTCATTTTCTACGAGGCCCATTTGGTTGGTTTCATTCTATTTTGGGTCCCTTCATTCATTCATCAAATACATGTTGAGTACCCATTCTATGCTAGGCTCTGGAGATCCAAAAAAAAAAAAAAGCCACAATCCTGACTTCAAGGACTCCATGTACTGGTAATCCACCACTCCAAAAATTCATCGCCCTGATTTTATAGCGTTTGCCAAATTCCATGATACCTAAAAATATTGTCACTATAGTCAATAGCAATCTACCCACAGTAAACAACTGGCCCTCAACTCTATGGAACGTGCAAGGCAGCTCTCCCCATTCAATACTAGTGGGTCTGGTACAACCGCTGGACCTCACGGTTGAGCAAGGGAGACAAGTCAACCATCAGAACACACGGGAAGTCTCGGAGTGCAATGGAACCACAAAGTAAGAGACAAATCCTACCTGCAGAGGGTCAAGGGAAACACAAAGGAAAAACCATGAACGTCAGCCACTGAAGGAGAGAGTTTAATATGTTCAATGCCCCACTAGATTGTAAGCACAGACTGCTTTCTTTTTACTCCCTTAATGTCTTTCAGTGGACTTTTCAGTATGGGACATTCGTATACATTATAGCTATTAACTGAGATTTTGAAGCAAAGGGAATTCATATAAGTAGCTTGCTTGCCCCTTTCTCCTGGTGGCTGTATAAGTGGTGCCCAGATTTTACAAAAGGAAACCTTGCCATTGCTAAGTGCACCCTGAAAACTCATTTTAGTATTTTGACTTCAGTTTTAATTAACTGTACATATGGCTGCTTGCTCATTAGGGTCATATGGCCCAGCTGGGGATGGATCTTCCTGGCATCTGGGCTGCATTAGCATGTGCCTTTGGGATTCGGGTCTCTGACAAGAGGTTGTGAAGGAGAAATTCGGGACAGGTTACAAACTCAGGTGCCAAAAGCAACTGCATTGGCTCCTCCAAAGTGAGAGCAAAAGAACAAAGAACCATAGAAAAATGGTCCAAGGTAACAAATCAGACTTGCTGTGAAGCAGAGTTTGATCAAGGACCAATCAAGCTCACTGGAATGCTGGGTGGGGGCTGAAGCATCTGCTGGCTTTAAGACTTGGCAATTTCCAAAACAAGAATTCAATGACATACCACTAAATCCAATAGCAGAGAATGCCCAGTGACCTGGAAAATACCACTCCACAGAGATGCAAGTTTTGTTTGTGTTACTGCTACCTCTCATTTTTTTTAAAGCAAGGTCCAAAAAACATTCAGTGGAAACCAGGTTTGTAACCCTGGTAGGCCACATGACTTGCTGCCTTCCAAAGAGCCTTCCTTTCTGGAAAATGTGTGTTTCCATGTATTTATTTAAAATTGTCTACTGAAGTTGTGTCTACCGATGCTAAAAACAACTAGCCTGCTTGATTATGTTAGCTGAGAAAAAAATCCATCAATCCATTATTGATATTGTGTATATAAACAAACTGTTGATTCACTCAATTTTCAGCTAACTTGATCTGGAATGAAGGCACCATTCCAGAATATACATAAGAAATGGGAAAATACTGGGGTGCCTGGGTGGCTCAGCTGGTTAAGCAACTGCCTTCAGCTCAGGTCATGATCCTGGAGTCCCGGGATCGAGTCCCACATCGGGCTCCCTGCTCAGCGGGGAGTCTGCTTCTCCCTCTGATCCTCCCCCTCTCATGCTGTCTCCCATTCTCTCTCTCAGATAAATAAATAAAATCTTTAAAAAAAAAAAAAGAAATGGGAAAATATTTTAAAGCAATTCACAAAAGCCTCCAGCATCCTAAAACATCTATTATAAAAGGCCAATCAAGTTCTCTCTGATTCCTTTATGGAAAATGAATAATTCTTTACCAGTGGCTACTAACCTCAGCCCTTCTTTCAATAAAAATCTTCATGTGAACTCTCTTAAACTCAAATTTTCTACAACATAAATACATCATCAGATTGCTCCAGGGGCCCCACAAACATTTTCTTAGTAGCAAAAGCGCAGTGGTAACGAACATCTCATTTACATGTTTGAGCATAAAAAGTCACTAGCGTGAAGACCTGCTAAAACACCAAAAATTTCCCTGAATTCATTAGCATGTACTCTACTAAGCAGCAACATTAATAATACATATTGAATCATATGTATTACTTGTATTCTAGTTACTTCCAAAAGTATTTAAAGTGGTTTAGACAATAGACATAATATATACTTTTCAATCATTAAAATAAGGATAAAATATCAAAAGCATGTACTTGAGAGGAGGAAGATCATTATATCAGAAACCAAGGCTAAAGCGAGTTACTATAATTGAGTCCTAAATTTTGCTTGATTTTTCTAGTGACAAATAAGAAATTTGGTGAATTATGTAATTCTCACTCATTAAAACAAATAGTTTTTTTTTCCCTTGGCACTAAAATCTAAGAGAAAATTATTACATGAATGTTTATATAAAGCACATATAATAATAAGGGACTTTTCAAACAATTTTCAAGATGCAAATACATTCTTCATGTGTACATTTCTTATGTTTAACATCAAGGATATAATATTAAACCATAATTTTATTCAGACATGTCTCCAGAGAAGTAAACTGATGTAGTCCAGGTATGTGATTTTTCTCATACTGTCGTTTGATGCAGAGATAGAGCCTCGAAAAATCTAGAACCCTCGATGATTAGAAATTCTGTTAGGTCACCTTTATCAAATATAAAATATCATGGCTGTGCTTTTGAGAGGCAACTCAGGACTGAGCTCTCTTGAGTGTATCTATGGTTCTATTGGTGCCAGAAATCCTACCCATATGCTTTCAGTAATAGAAGTGCAGGGAGCAAAATGCCATTTGTTATGAAATTCAAAGAGCAGTACAGTAGATCTCAGTCATGGTACCTGCCCTGCCCATAGCCGCTGTGGGCACCTTTCCTGAAGGGGTTATAGTTATACCACACATACCTGGCCAAAGAAAACTGGACTAGGGGCAGTCACTTGACTTAAAGGCCAAGAAGCCACAGACTGATTAGAAACTTATGACATGGCTTGGCTTGAACACATAAACTTGTCCATTCTGAGTCTCTCCTTTCATCATTTAAGCCAAGAAATTCTGAGATTAGCGCAGTTAACTGTGGAAACAGTAGTTTAAAGCATATAACATAAATAGAAGCCACGATTCATGTTGCTCTGTGTGTAAAAGAAAGATAAAAAAGAGAAATCTCAAGGAAGCAGTAGATATGAGGAAGAGAAGGCAAGTATATGGAGAGAAAGATGAGAAAACTGAGCAGAGAGAGGTTCAAGGAGCAAATCTGCAGAGGGAGCCAAGGGGCGTCAAGTTCAAAGCTCTCGAGTTCAGACCATCCCAACATTTCTGGTCAATGGGCTCTGTCTTTTCCATCCAGGCCTTCAGTTTTTCTTGGTTTCCTGTATGCATGTAGCCTTATAAAATAAATGGTGAATTACTGGAGGTAATATTCTAAGTCACTCTTTCTGCACCCAAGAGGATAAATTAAAGTATATTGCTTTATCTATGGAAAGAACCATAGACCTCTGCAGCAGATTGGTAGCAGTTCATTGGGCCAGAGGCAAATTATCCTCAAGCAGCATCTTCCTAGTGGTCTGGACAAATTGAAATCAGCTGAAGCCCCCGAGCTCTTCCCCTGAAGTACAAAATATACAACTTTGACCTGAGAGAGATATTTTTTTTTAAAGATTTATTTATTTATTTGAGAGAGCGAGAATGAGAGAGAGAGAGAGAGAGAGAGTACATGAGATGGCGGAGGGTTAGAGGGAGAAGCAGGCTCCTCGCCAAGCAGGGAGCCCGATGCGGGACTCGATCCAGGGACTCCAGGATCATGACCTGAGCCGAAGGCAGTTGCTCAACCAACTGAGCCACCCAGGCACCCGACCTGAGAGAGATATTTAAGAGCAAGTGTTACTAGGGTTCTTCCTTGGGAGGGAAGGAGGGGCATGCCTGTACACTTCCTTTGAATACAAATCTGATTTTAAGCAGCATTGCTCCCTGGCCAGGGCCAGCTACAGATGGGTTAGTCCTAGACATTTTGTAGTATGGTCCATCTATTGGACTATATTGAAAACTGTCAACCCAAAACAGCAATTTTGATTTGGAAGAAATAACAGAAGATAAAAAGAAAAAGATAAAGGTGATTAAAGACATTTTCTGGGAATGGGCAGCCTGGGTGTGAATCCTGGCTCCCAAATCTGCTAGATGGTGGAACTTTCAAGTTACTCTGCCTTTGTTTCCTCGTTTGTAAAACGGGGTGACTAGAGTACCTTCCTCATGGAGTGGTTATAAATTTTAAATGAAGTGATCCATGGAGATCACTTAGCACAGTGCCTGGCACATAGATACTCCATAGATGGGGGGCTTGTTATTGTCCCTCCTCTGGGAGCCTTGTTTCTGATATTCCAGTCACTTGACTCTCAGACACTATACTTAGGAGTCATCTTTGGGAAAGCGTCAACGGAGCAGAATCAAAAGGCAAAGCATACTTAAGGAAGGTGGATTCTATCGACATGGTGACATGAGGCTATTTGGGGATTAAAGGCAAGCCGTGAAAAACTAAAGTTCCAAGAGGTTGGTTAAAGATGAAAAGCCATTTCATGATAGTAAAGATTCAAATGTCCATTCAAATATCTTGCATACTGTAGGAAAATACCATTTTAAAAATACAAATGAAAACAATAACAAAACCATTTTAAAACCACCTTCTGTTCTTTTATTATTTTCATAGTCACTACTCTTGGGGCTAGTCTCTTGTAGGCTTGCTTCAGTGGAACTTCTTTCACTTCCCAAATAAAGTTCCCAGTCGGAGCACCCAGAGCCCGCACCTGCAGTGACCCACCCTAATCCCTTATCCACTGACTTCTGGTCGCAGGTTCCTGCATCTCCTGGCCAGCACTCGTTCTATAGAGCCAAAGGGCCACCCAGCCCCACCTGGCAGAGCAGAAGTGCCGGGAAGGAGTACCCTTGGGAGCAGCCTTCAGCCAAAGCCCCTTGAGAGTCAGTGTATAGATACCCAGCGTTCTCATTCCTCAGTTAGGAGAACTCAGAGGCCAGTGATTCCCCCCACTCCTCAGTTTCCCTACAGAATGAAGTCCCAGTTACCCACATTGGTGGCTGAGTTCACAGCACATCCTTATTGCTTATTGTTCATCTTGTCTCCTCCGCATCACGTTTCCACCTCCCCTCCCCATTTGTACCCCTGCACCTCCCAAATCAAGTGCTTGCCCTTGAATCCTTGTCTTGGGGTCTGTCTCTGGGGGAACCTAAATGAATGCAGCATCTCTGCAGAAATCTCTTCCTTGTGAAACAATCTAAAGTGTCCAAGAGAGCAGTTAACCCGCTTTCCGCATTGATCTTTTTTTTCCTTCTTCCCCATGGATTTGCCGAATGCAGAGAAGATGTCTGTGAAGGACCCGCAGCCTAAGAACGGGGAAGCCTCCAGTGGTTCGGTGATGAAAAACAGCTACGCAGACCTGCAAGAGGCAGCCTCACGTTCTCGCGGGGACTGCCCCGGGGGAGACAGACGCAGAACTCGGTGCGGCTGTTCGTCTTCACTCTCAGTACAAAGTGGCTAGATCGCCTCTGCCCGAGTAACAGTGTTCCCATGATGAGGACTGCCAGGCAATTAGGTCCTTGCTCTCCCCAAATTTCAGCAGGAACACAGAAGTTTTATTTTTAACTGTGCGGGAAGGCGTTGCCATGGTAACATAACGAACTCCAGGAGCAATTTGATTGATTGATGATGTTGTGGTGAAGGAGGACTGACATGAAAGACAGTGGGAAAAAAATCATCCAGGTTTATCACCCCGGGCTGAGTTTATAGATCTCGGTTATTAGACACTAATAGTGTATGATTTCTGTTTATCCCTATGCAAAAGGAAGCACAGATATTTTTCTTCTCTGGTCCCCAAAGCAAAATGATAAAGAAAGAAACTAGTGAATTGACCATCAGAGAAGTGAGCTGGTCTCATTAATTTAAGGGACAGGTGATAAATGTAGCTGAAAGAACATAGTATTTGCCAAGCAGGCTAGGCAGAGCAGAGCATCCGAGGGCCCCAGCAAGCAGGCACAGAGGGGAACAGTCTGTTACTCCCTGCCCCCCCCAACACATTTCACTTTCCACCATCCTCTCCTTTCAATTCATCTTCCTCTTGGTGGTGGGGATAACACATTTGAAATAATCCTGTAGATGTTTTCCCTCCTAAAAAATTCAATGTCTTTCCTGACAGCCTAGACACCGACCTTGGCCCAGGGAAGGTCAAGGAGAATGCCAGCGGGGAAGAAGGAGGATGTGACCCAGGAGCAATTCCCATCAGACAGGAAAGGGATGTGGAAAGCTTTTCTGGTAGTGCAGGGAGAAAGTCCTAGAGCAGCAATTCTCAAAATGACCTGCATCTTCCTGTGGGTCCTCAAGATCCTTCCAGGAGGCCATGAGAACAAAGCTATTTTCATGGGGGTGCCTAGGTGCCTCAGTCGGTTAAGTGTCTGACTACTGGTTTCAGCTCAGGTCATGATCTCAGAGTCTTGAGATCGAGCCCCACATCGGGCTCCACGCTCAGCGAGAGTCTGCTTGAGATTCTCTCTCTCTCCCTTTCCCCCTTTGTCCCTCCCCTCGCTCACACTCACTCTCTCTCTCTAAAATAAATAATTTTTTTTTAAAAGCTATTTTGTGGACACCTAGGGGCTCAGTCAGTTAAGTGTCTGCCTTCAGCTCAGGTCATGATCCCAGGGTCCTGGGATGATGGAGTCTTGCATCAAATTCCCTGCTCAGCTGGGAGTCTGTTTCTTCCTCTACTCCTCCCCCACTGCTCATGATCGATCTCTCTCTCTCTCACACTCTCTTTCTCAAATAAATAAATAAAATCTTTAAAAAATTGTTTTAAAAAAGCTATTTTCATGATCCTGCTAAGACACTGTTTGCCTTTTTCACTCTCACTCTGTCACGAAGGTACAGTGGAGTTTTCCAGAGGCTACATAGCATACAAAATCACAATAGTTTGAATGCCAAAGTATATACCTTCTGGTAGATATATGCTTTCATACACATGTCTTCTACAAAGCCAGATATTGAAGAAATTTGAAAAAAATGTAAAACTACCTTTCTTACCAATTTTTTTGGAAAATACAGTTATCCTTCATTTTTAAAGGTTATTTGTATTAATCTGTAATTTGTTTAGTTTATTATTTTTTTAATGGATTAATAAAATTTTTAAATTTCTATTTTAATTTCTAATACAGTAAATATCCCTAGATACAGATCTTCCATGACTTACAATATGGTTATGTCCCATAAGCCCATTGAAAGTTGAAAATATTGTAGGTCAAAAATACATTTAATACACCTAACCTACTGACAATCACAGCCTGAGAAGAGAACAGAGGAGGGAAACATCTTGAGAAGCCGAAAGAAACCCTCTGGGAAGATTGTACTTTAAGTCAACCATATGTTTACTCACAAAGGACTATTTTATGCTGGAGAGTACCAAGTTACTAGATTTGGGCAAACTTATTTTTTTTTTTCAGATCAACTGAAATTGTTATTTCTAGTAACATGAGATCAACTTAGGGGTGGGGGGTTGCTTTATATTTTGATCCCAGCTAAATGTTGTTTTTCTTTTTCTCTATTCGTCTCCTATTAAAAACAAACAAACATAAAAAAACTTTCCTTTTATGGAGGTTTTTCTCCCATTTTCTCTTTCTCCATCGCTCCCCGCTGCCCCCCCCCACCCCTGCTCGTCCCTCTGCCTCCCTTCTCCCTCTTCTATCATTCTTTTTTTCCTTGCTCTCCGCCCTTGCTGAGTTGCTGGTAACCTAAACCCACTGACCCAGCGGTACTAAAGCTGTTTCCAAGAGTTGCCCCTTACTGTGGGCATACTAGAGTTCCCTAGGAAATTTGCACAGAATATTTCATTTCATCCTAACAATAACCCTACAAGATGGATTTATGCTTGCCAGTTTACTGCTGCTCAGAGTAATTAGGAAATTTGCCCAAGGTCATACAACTGGGTATGTGTCAAGGCCAGGATTCTAATAGATGTGGTGCACTTTGGACTCATTTGTCCATGGCGTATTTGTGGGCCACCAGAGACCTCCCAGGTGACCTCTCACACAATCTCCTTAATTCGTGCGATGCTCCCTCCAATCAGCCTCTTATTACCACTCTTCAGCAGGCCACTTCAAAGATCCAGTCATCTAGGATCCTGAAACCTCTCCAGGTTACCCTCTTAAGCAGAGTATCTCTAAAATCTCTCCAGGCTATGGTCTCCACTGGGTCTGTTGGAAATACACATCCTTTGCCCCTACAAACTGATAGTGCAGGCCACTCCCTAGGCTGCCACTTTTCTTTGCTCTGTCATCAGATGAGCTGGCCACCAGACCAACTTCTGGCCTGTAGGTTTTTCTCTGTGGGTCCAGCACTGGCCACTGAACCCCACAGTCTCCAGAGCTGTCATGCCCCCCACCAAGTCTTCCCTTCTCCAAAGGCAATATCATCAGTTGCTTTAACAATTCTTACAAGATGTGCTTTCAAGGCTGTATCAGTGAGCTATTGCTCTGTAACAAACTAAAACCTAATGGTTCAAGAAGCAGGTATTTACTATAGCTCACAAGTCTGCAGGTCAGCTGGGTCACTCTACTTATCTGCCCTAGGCTTAGCTGATGTCAGTTGAGCTCAGATATTTTTCTACAGCCGAGTGTCAGGTTAGCTGGGGGCTGGCTGGCCTAAGATATTCTCCTCTTGGCTGTAGCAAGTTGGCTGCTTCTTACCTGGGATGACAGGCATGACAGGCCATGCATTTCTCAGCATTGAGCAGACTAGCCTGAGTTTATTCACATGGCAGAGGCATGATTCTAAGAGAAAGTGTGAAAATGTCCAAGGGCTCATGAAGTCTAGGTTCAGAACAGTTTCACCAGCATTTCTGCAACATTCTATATAGGTCAAAGCCAATCACAAAGCTTGAGTCAAAGCATGGAGAAATAGACTTCACTTCTCGATGGGAGGAGCTACAGGGTCAAATTGCAAAATGTATGGAAACAGGGAAGAGGTTGAAAGAGATTGGGAACATTTTTGTAATTAATCTAGCACACAGGTAATTTTCTACCCCGGTCTTTACAATAAGCTCTAGCTCATATGGAACTCAGTACTATTTTGATTAGTCTATACTAAGATGGACATTAATATGTAAGTGAAGCCACAAAGAGAAGTTTTGACAAACACTGATATTACTATTGACTAGTTTCTTTGTCCCTTGCTCATAGGGCTGCTAAATCACCTGAACTCATGTAGCAGATTTCTTGACTCTTGTTTCAGACCCTTGCATATATAAGAAAAACAAACTTTTTTCCTTTACCCTCTTAGATTCAGTTGCTGAGGACTGCAAATTAACAAAAGGCAGATTAATAGGAGAAAAGGAATACATATTTTTAATGTTGATTTTTTAATTTTACATGCATGTGGGGGGTTCATAGAAATAAGAGTGAAAATCCCCAAAAAGTAATTAGACTCAGAAGCTTATATACAATTTTAACAAAGGGTGATAAATTACAGAAAAGTGACTAGACAAAGGGTCCCTAGAGGTGGTAAATTGTGGAAAAGCAAATAAATTTATGCAAAGCTACTGATGGAGGAAAGTTTTTTTAGTAAGATTTGTTATGCAGACTTGAGTTGGTACCCTCTCTGCTGAGAATTTTCTAGAGTGATTAAGAATAATTCTCCTTTTCCTAGTACAGGAGAGAGGGACTTTTTTTACAAATGGACCTTTATGTTACCTTTATAAAAGGGAAATATATGCCCTCCTTTTAGACAGAAATGGGGAGGGCAGAGAGTTCCTCCTGAGTCTGATGTTTCTTAATTGCTTTCAGCTCTAAATGTTCTTTATGCTAACGTGGCATATCCCAGGGTGGAATATTCTGATCCCCTTCACATATACCCCTGCTAAATTTCATCTTGTCAGTTTAAGCTCATTTCTTTGTCCACTGGAATCCTTCAGATTTCTTGGTCGAGAAGCCTGAGAATGTAGTCCAGGCTATTTCCTGCTAGAAAGTCCAAAAGATCTGGGTCTGATCAAACCCGAAAGTTCTGGATCAACTCAGCAGCTCCGTTCACACAAACTCTGACCCAATGCAGCTCAAAGAGGAAGTAGAATCCAGAGCTGTGGTCTCTGCAGTTGGTGATGAGAGAATTATAGTCCCCATCAGAAAGACCCTCCTTATCCAGCACGAGCCTATAAGATCAAATACAGATGTGTGGGACAAGTCAATCCAGCAGGCCCTGTGGACATAAGCCGAAGACAATTCAGAAAGCAATGCAAGGGGAAAGAAAGGAAATCAAAGAGCAGGGACAGTGAAGAAATGAATCAAAAGGAAGAATTCAGAAAAAGAAAGAGAAATTAGCCCATGGTAAACTTGTTTTTGTGAGGGGGAGGGGAAGATGTTAGGATATGAGACCAGGGAAAGGAGTGAGACAAATCTCTAACGCATTTCCTGCCCATTCTTTAGAGTACAAAAACTACTGCCTATTTAGCAGACCATTTTAAAAGGCCCTCCTAATTCCAGCCCCAGCAGGCAGACATTTAAAGGGTAAGGCTGTCTGATCAACTGGGTGGATGGGCAGTATTGGGAGGCTTCTAGGGAGCCATTTCCATCTCTCTTCTAAGGAAACCAGTTACTACTCTATCACCGCAAAAATGCATCCTAAAGAGCAATGGTCCAGACCACACTAAACTGAAATGGCTCTTCACAGGGAGACTTTGTAGAAACCAAAGCTGTTGGCATGGATCTTAGGGATCCCTCTGGTGGAAGAATATCAACATAGCTTGACATCCCATTAATTCTGCTAGAAACCACATCCACCACGAACTCTGAGCAAGCTCATGTTCTGAAATCCTAAGACATTTCTCCCTGTGCAGGCCACAGATCTCCCACATTGTAGATGCACTGCTTTCCTTTAAAGCTTTTCTTTAAGAGCCCTTCTGACCAGATAAAAAAATGTATGCTCATACATAGGCTGAACAATTATGAAAAAAAAAAAAAGACTATAAAGAAAGGATGAAGGAATAGCTCAGAAAACCTAAAGAGTTTTACACTTGTATCACCAAGGCTGAGGAGAATTACATGATGTAAAGAATCAGGTGTGTCTTCACCTCCTGGGACTGCCATAACAAACTACCACAAACTGGTGGCATAAAACAACAGAAATTTATTATCCCACAGTGCTGGAGGCCCGAAGTCTGAAATCAAGATGTCGGCAGGGCCGCGCTCCCTCTGAGACACAAAGTGGAATTCTTACTCCACTCTTCTAGCTTCTGGTGGTTGCTGAAAATCCTTGGCGTCCCTGGGCTTGTGGGAGCATCACTCTAATCTCTGCTTCCCTCTTCACGTGGCCTTCCTACCTGGGTGTCGGTGTGTCTGTGTCCACTTTCCCTCGTCCTATAAGGACATCAGTCATGTTGGATTTAGGGCTGACCTGAATCTTGTATGACCTCATCTTAATCAATTGTATCTGTAAAGACCCTATTTCCAAATAAGGTCACATTCACAGGTTCTGGCTGGACATGAATTTTTGAAGGACATTATTCAACCCAGTACAGGGGTGAGTCGTGCTTTCCCCAGCTTTGTTAATTAAAGCTAGAATAAGAGGTGCCTGGGTGGCTCAGTTGGTTAAGCCTCTGCCTTTGGCTCAGGTCATGATCCCAGGGTCCTAGGATCGAGCCCCGCATCGGGCTCCTTGCTCAGCGGGGAGTCTGCTTCTCCCTCTCCCTCTGCCCCTTCCCCTGGCTTGTGCTCTCTCTCTCTCCTTCAAATAAATAAATAAAATCTTAAAAAAAAAGATAAAATAAGGAATAGGTTTAAATTGGAATGCGAACGATTGGAACTTTTTAGCCAATAGCATAAGGAATGCACTGCGCTGAGCACTTTCGGAGAAATAAGAGAAGTCAAATTCCCCCTCGGTGGTCCTCAGCAGGCCTATGACACATGTAAATAGACAAGGAAGAAGTTCACAAGTTAATAAGCTAAGGGGGAAAAAACCTCTCTAACAATCAAGCATTCACATAAAATGCCTTAAACAGCAATGTGCACATGGGTGCCCCTCACACGTTTGGCCTGAGCCGAAGACGTAAAAAGCTGGACAGAGCATCCCTTTCACTCCAACAACATGAAAAATCTGGATAAACTGAAAAAGCATAGCATTTTTGAGCCCATCGGAGAGCTGAGGTCCTCAGAGCAGCCAAGTAGTGTGAAATGTAAGGGAAGGAAGCCGGTCCAAGGAGAAGACGCAGGAGCGCTGGCTCGTCTGGATCACACAGCAGGGGAGATGCCGGGCGCCATACTAACGGGTAAGAATTAGGTTAACATCGTTTTTGCTTTCTTTCAGTTTTATTGAGATATAATTGCCACACAGCACTGCATACATTTAAAGTATACATCATAATGACTATATATTACAATATATGTAAATATTTGAAAGTTGCTAAGAGAATAGATCCTAAAAGTTCTCATCACAAGGGGAAAAAAAAACAAGTGTTTTTTTTTTTTTTAACTACGTGAGGTGATGGATGTTAACTTATTGCGGTCAAATCTTTAATAAGTTGCTAACAGCCAAATTCGGGCTTCACTGCAAGTGTGGCCTCCCAGGAAGGTGCAATCAGGGACTCCCCTGCTCACTGGCAGGCTCCCGTCTGCAGATCTCCACCAGGTGGCAGAAGAGAGAGACAAGGAAGCTGGGACAGAACTGAAACTACCTCTACAATTCTCCAGACATACTTTTTCTACAGCTCTGACTCTCAAAAGGACGGTAAGGTTTCACCTACATTTCATATATCTGCCCCCAAAATAAAGAAATAATTAAAACTAATGTGGGGGAAATCCAAGATAGAATACAAAGAGTGAAAGATGGCCCTCAGTTGTATTACAAATAAATAACCACACGTCAAGGAGTGGGGAAGAAAAGAACTAACCTGAGTCACTTTGGGAAAAGGAATGACACCAAAATGCTGCGATCTGGTTGTCAAATGTATTTCTCACAAAGGTATGGGTTAGCGGTACTGAACCACTTTTTGGGTGTACTAGAAGTAAATAACTATACCAAAGGTCAAGAAAGCTAGATTTCTTACTGTGACAGAAAGAAGTTACAAGGAGAAAGGCTAAAATGAATGTTCTGGTGTTGGACTAGGAATCAGAGGTATCAGGATAAACTCACTGTTTTTAATGTCCATACCGATGGTTACAGAAAGCAAAATGTGTGGGGATGTGTGCATTACAATACAGACCTGTGTTTTCTGGCTCTGTTTGCTGGGAGGGCCGAGAAACAGTGACACTCAGTAGTAAGGAGCTCACCTAGTGTCCAGATGTTTATTTTGAATTACCATTCCCCAATCAAAGGAACCAGGGTTCCTTAGAAACCTAAGTGATTCTTGGACTTGGTCAGGAAAAGTACATAAGATCAATATCCTGTGGTGGCAGGATAATGGGAATTGCTCAAAATACCATGGGAACTTGTCAAAAGAACATAGGAGCTAGCCTAAAGGAGCACCTAATAGCTAAAGATGAAACAACTTGAGCAACAAAACAATGACAGGATTAGATTTTAATCAGGTAGAATAAAATAAATATCCGTGTGTCCAGACTGATCTAAATAAATAATCAAATAAATAAATGGGAAGCAGGGACACCTCTTCCCCTATAAAATAGAATTCTATAAAAGTTGAGACGAGAAAAATGAAAAAAAAAATCCCTACTTGGTAAAAAAAAAAAAACACACACACAGTAAAATCTGCTGCATCCATGATCCATTTACAAATGCTAAAATTACTGGATGAAATTTGAAGGTAACAAGGTTATTTTCATAGTCTCAAAATATCTACCCAAGAGGTTTATGAACTGCAAAGGGAAAGACAGTTTTAGAGTGAAAAAGCTCATCAGACACCACCTTAAAGTGGCCAAGCTTAACATCACCAGTAGTAGGATTTACTGACATCACAAACCTCTTAATGTGATGCACAGAAGACACTATCATGTTTTGGAAATTTTGACTAGAATTCACAACCTCATTCTTCTTTTTTTAAAGATTTTATTTATTTATGTGAGAGAGAGAGAAGGAGAGAGAGAGCATGAGCAGGAGGAGCAGAGGGAGAGGGACAAGGAGATTCCACGCAGAACATGGAGCTTGACGCAGGGCTCAATCCCACAACCCCAAGATCATGATCTGAGCCGAAACCAAGAGTCAGACACCCAACCACCTGAGCCACCCAGGTGCCCCACAACCTAATTCTAATTGTGAGAAATCATCAGGCAAGCCAAATGAAGGAATAGCCTACAAGGTAACTGACCAAGAGTCAGGGTTCAAAAATTTTTTTAAAAAAAGTGAACTCATGAAAAGATGTTCAACATTATTCATCATTAAGGAAATGCAAATTAAAACCACAATGAGACACACACCTGTTAGAGTAGCTAAACTCAAAAACCTAACAATACCAAGTGCTAGTGAGGATGGAGGGGAACTGGACCTCTCATACATTGCTGGTGGGAATACACAATGGTGATTAGGGGTGCCTGGGTGGCTCGGTCAGCTGAGTGTCCAACTCTTGGTCTCAGCTTAGGTCTTGATCTTAGGGTCGTGGGTTTGAGCCCTGCGTCAAGCCCCATGTTTGAGCCCTGCGTCGAGCCTCAGCATGGAGCCTACTTAAAAAAAAATAAAAATAAAAAAGGTAATCATTTTGGAAAACTGTGGCATTGTCTTATAAAGTTGAGTATACAATTACCATATGACCTAGGGATACCACTCCTAGGTATTTACCAAAGAAAAATGTATGTTTACACAAAAACCTATTTGCAAATGTTTATAATGATCTTATTTGTAATAGCCCCAAATTGAAAGCAAACAATAATGTCCTTCAGCTAGTATATGGATAAACAAACAGTGGCACATCCACATCCATGAGTTCCTGGGAATGGTTATGAAAACTGGTTCTCAGAGGATTTTTCAAAACTGACAGGAATCAATTATGTACACACCTAGACCTTAGAGGATGAGAAAACACATATCTTAACTGTTCCCACTGAGTCACTTTTTTGGGCCCTATGGGGTCCGTTTTGAATGGGTTCCTAGAAGTCTTTCCTCTCTTGACCACCCTTCCTCTGCCCCATCCCTGCCTCCACGTCTAGACTCCTCTCTTCCAACACCTGCAAAGTCAAGGCCAGGGAGACCTTCTTCTGTGGCTTCAGAGAGGATAGTCAAGGTGCCTTCATGGTCCCCTGTGGGACCGGGTGTGGACTTCTCAGTTCCCTCAGAATGGAACATCCAGAAGCTAAGCAAGCAATTTTGTTCATAGCATAACTTCATGTATTCAATTAGACATTTATTGAGTATTGACTGTGTGCCAAGCATTGGGGAAACAAAAAAAAATTTAATAAAAAAAAGTATAGGGTGCCTGGGTGGCTCAGTCGTTAAGCGTCTGCCTTCGGCTCAGGTCATGATCCCAGGGTCCTGGGATCGAGGCCCACATCGGGCTCCCTGCTCGGCGGGAAGCCTGCTTCTCCCTCTCCCACTCCCTCTGCTTGTGTTCCTGCTCTCGCTATCTCTCTCTCTGTCAAATAAATAAACAAAATCTTTAAAAAAAAAA
>NC_138372.1:135689104-135711247 GCF_054177405.1 Leptonychotes weddellii
AAAAAAAAAAAAAAGTATATCTGCTAAAACAGACAAGATTCCTGTCCTAATGAATAATGACAAATTGACAGGAATCATCATTCTCTACTTTGAGCAATGTAAGGGCCTGAGGGGAAGGAGATAAATTGAGTGGTTGCTTGCTCTTTCTTCAAATACGATGCCTGCTTATCTCCTTAGGACTCTTTTAATTTTTATTTTTGAGATTTCCAAAGTTCATTCCAATTTTTAATTTTCTTTAAATAACCTGTAGAGGACAAACCATATCAAACATGTTTGAGTTAAGAATTTCTCTAATTTCTGGAAGGTATGAATACCTTTTAATGGTGACACCTCCAAGTTGGTAGGATTGGAAGGTAGAAAGAAGATTCGTTTTTAACTGAACGCCCAGATATGACTTGAAATTTTATCGTGTGTGTACTATTTTCATAGTATGAATAATATTAAAAATTATTTTTAAGTTTTCTTCTTTCTGTGGCCCTAGGACAGGAAATGCTGTCACTAGCACTTTCTCCTAAACTAACAATTTGTGAATCAAATCTCTCCAAAATGCCTGACTTTTTAAGAATTGGGGATCGAGCAGAAATTCCATTTCTAGAAAATTATCCTGCAAAGGTAGTAGGGCATCTCAATTTGGAATGTGGACAGTGGAGTCAGACCTGGGTTTAAAACCTAGCTCTGCCACATTCTACCTACATGACCCTGAGCAAGTTATTTACCCTCAGTTTCTACTAATTCCTGCCTCAAATACCTTCCTCATAGGCCTGTTAAGAGGATTAATTGAGATAATGTATAAAATCCCGAGCCCAGAGCCTAGCACAAAGGAAGTACCTAATAAATTATGATAATTACTGTTATTAAAGAGTTAATCACAAGAATGGGTAAATCATTAGTGCAGTAGAGTTGTTAGTCCTTGGAAAAATGCAACTTTCTACCACTAAAACACTAGGTAAATAAAATGTGATTTATCTCTATGATGAAATATGCAGTTATTAAAATGATGTTACAGAAGACTGTTTAAAGAATGGAAACAGGATATTCATGAAATAGTGCGAGAGCCAGTTGGAAAACAATACGTGCAACACAGTCTTGAGTTTTAAATAATACTATCTATGTAAATACATGTGTTAAGAGACAGAACAAAAATATCAACAATAAGTGGTTCAGTCATTCATTCAATAGATCCAGCACCTACCCTGTGGCAGGTCTAGAAATATAAAAGTGAACAAAACAAACAAAATCACTGCCCTCATGGAGCTTACCTTCTAGCAGGTGGAAACAGGCAATAAGTAAAATTTAAAAGTGAAATATATAATATATCTGATGGCAATAAGTGCCATTGTTGGAGGGAGACATTTGGTGTTTCAATGAGAGTGTTCAGGAAAGTTCTCACTAATAAGATGACAGCTGATTTGTGATGCCAAGTTGGTGAAGGAGCGAGTCATAAAAACACCAGAGAGAAGATCAATTCAGATTGAAGGAATAGCAAGTACCAAGGCTGGGAGCTTGGAGCAAGCTCACCATGTTCAAGGAACAGCGATTAAGTTGTTATGAATAAAGTGGCATGAGCAAAGGGCCAAGGGTAGGAGAAAGGGTGAGAGAGAAAGGAGTGGGAAAGAAGCAGAGGCCAGATCTTATAGGGCCTTGGGAGCCACAGTGAGAAGTTTGGATTTAATTATGGGTGAAATAATAAGCCACTGGATGGCTTTGAGCAAGAGAGTGGCATGATCTGACATATTGTAACTAGTTCATGAGGGCTAATGTGTTCAAAATAGATTGGAGGTATAGAACCATAGGTGTCAGAAAAACACTGTAATAATCCAGGAAAGAAATGATAGTTGTTTAGGCCAGGGTGGGAATAGTAAAAGTAGTGAGGAGTAGTCAATTCTAGATAGATTTTGAAGGTAGAGCCAACAGGATTTGCTGACAGGTGGGATATAGCATAAAAAGGAAAGAGAAGTCAAGGATGAATTACAGGTTTTTGGACTGGGCCACTAGTAGGACAGAGTGACCATTTACTGAAGTGAGAAGACCACTAGAGGAACATATTTAGGGGAGAAGATCAGAAAATGATGTTGAAGATGTTGAAAAGGCTGTTGAATAGATACGAGTCTGAAGTTCAGAGGAGTCCATTGTCATCACGTATGAAAAACATGTAAAGCCACAAGACTGTATCAGAACCATTACATTCAATTGTTCAGGTTTTGCAAAGCACAGTTTTGATCATGTTGTGGTTGTTGTGAATGGTGTCTCCTATAATTAGGCAGTGCACACACAATGAAGCTGCGTACATGGCGGTCCTAGATACAATTAACCTGGGAAGTGAGTACTGATAGAGAACAGATCTGAAGACTAAACTCTGGGGGTCTCCAATACTTAGTAGCCAGAGAGATGAAGTAGAATGAGCCAAAAAGGCTGAGAAGTGACTAGTAAAGTAGAAGGGGAGCCAGGAGATGTGGGGTCCCAGAGGTCAAGTGAAGATGATGTTTCGAGAAAGAAGAAATAATCAACTGTGACAAATTCTTCTGAAAAGTCAAAGAAGAGGAGAGCTGAGAAGTGATCACTGCAGTTCTATCATTAGACCCAAGTAAGTAGAAGACCTACCGCAGGCTCTATACCTGCGGGGTCCCCATGACTTGGAGTGCTTTCCTCAAATTGGTATAAGTCTCCTTCCTGTGCTTGGGTCCATCCAGGGCCATTAGTGCTATCTGGGCAAGGGGCCCCCAGGTCTGACCCTCCAACCCTAGTAATCACCGGAAGTGCCTTCCTTGACATTTTTTGTCTCCCTTCAATGCCTGGGCCATTAGCCGGGGCCAGCAGGGCCATCTGGATGGAAAGCCCTGAGCCTGGACAGGACCAGCATAGACCCCGGTCTCTGTGTTTTCCCTCCAGGGCATTCGCCATTATCCTACCCCATCTGTGGAATCAATCAGCTGCCCCAAAAAGCTCCAGGACCTATGCTTGTGGTGGAATTCTGGGGACTTACGGCTGGGCCTCCATTCCATGGATTCCTCCCACTCACCAGAGTGTATCCTTTTGCAGGATTGTGCAAGGTTAGGCCACTAGGATGGTGCTGATTTTGGATGACTCATAGGATACAGGATGAGTTCAGGGGTCTGGACTACCAATGGTTGGGTATGTATGGGCCTGTGTGAAGACTCTCGCCCATCTGTGTTCCGACTGCAGTCCCACCTCCAGTTCACAGCAGGGAAGTGCTGACAGGCATCCTTTAACCTGTACGCCCCTGCCACTGGCACCCAGGACAGTCATCGTGTCCCTTTGCAGGCTCCATGTGTCAGGCAGTCCTTAGAGGGGACTTGCCTCTCTCTCCTAAGGGCTTTTTTGGGCAGCTGCTCTACAGAATCGGGGGCGCTTCCAAGAGATGTCCTTTCTCGTCTCCAATCAATGTGGCAACGTCATGCACTCTCAAGTTGATCTTAAGTCATGTCGGATCAGGGGCAGAGGTGTGGGTCTGGGATGAATGAGGCCACTCTTCTCATTCTGCTCATGGGCCCCTCTCCTATTCTTCCTCCCAGGTGGCAGAGTGTACAAGGCAGGAGTGGGATCGACGTTGAAAGAGATCACACCCTAGGAATGCAGTAAGTACAACCTAAAGTGGTCAAGAGAAGACTGTGTTCTACATTCATTCAATAAACTTCTGAGTGGTAAATTTAACATGACCAGAAAACAAAGTATTGTTCACATTTTCCTGCAAGCTCTGGGTAAGACTTGCATTTGCGGTGGTCAGCAGTGAAGCACAGAACAACCTTTGAGAGAGCCCTTGGAAGTGAGAATTCACAGGTAGCATAATAGATGATGCAGCTCTATGAGTGATAAGATAACCAGCATTAAATAAATGGTATTAGGGAAATGCAGAGGCAAGAAGATCGATAACTATCTTCATGCAAGCAGGTTCTGAAGAGCCATAGCAAAGTAATTACAGCCTTTCTCCCTTGTCTTATGATGGGAGATGTGAAGTGAGCCAGAAGCATCACACTGACAACCAAAAACACAAAGAGATGGTCCCTGGATCTGAACGGGAAGAGAAAGGGTATCTGGGCACTATGAAGTCTCTTCATTTCTGCTGATGGGACAATAAATAAATATGTTAGAACTGCTCTACCCATTATCCTAAATCTCCATCAACAAATCATTATACCTCACACAGGCCTATGAGTTTTGTAATACCTCTTTTAATGAAAAGTTTTATGTAGACAGAGGCTCCCCCCACCCCCAAAGAAATTTTTTTTTGTAACCTCCTGAGTAGGTGAGAGCATGGGAACTTGTGCTAAAGTGTTTGTGCTATTCATAGATGGAGCAGAGGCAGTTCATCCACAGAGGAGGCCAGGCAGAGCTTACGGAACACAGATGAAATTAGGTATGTAGATATGGCGATGGAAACATCTGGAAGGGTCCTCTTCTAATTGCATCTATTTTCTTGGTGATAGGCAGCAAGCTGGAAGTAAGAATAGTGGAAGATCCTTGAAAAGAGAGAAAAATCTGTGAAATAGCTCACTTGAGGAGCAAGAGCATAAATGAGCCTGGAAAATGTAATGAGATTCCTCAGCGACAGGAAAAGCCCACTTGAGGTTCATGGCCATGAAGTGAAAGGGGCTTCAGCCATCATGATCATGAGCTTTTCTCTAGCCATGGTCAGTTGAACAAACACAGAATCAGCAGAGAGTTGGATTTAAACAGGGTTTTGCCAAGAGAATACAATGAAGGGAGAAAAAGAAAGGAAATTAATAGTATATGCAAGGGAGGTGAATTTGGACCATAGCATCTAAGTACAGTAAGGAGGGAGGTGAGGACATGAGGGGGTTCAAAAGACTTTGCGAAGAGGAAGGATCTATGGACCATGCATGCCAGTGGTGCTGGAGAAGTTTTGTCATTGGGATACTAGAGGGAGTCAAATGTAAAGAGAGGACATCAGAGTGGAATGCTTCAAACTGATCTGTAGATATATCATGGTTACTGGTAATGGTGAGGTCTAGGGCATGACCAGGAAGAGGAGGCTGAGCAAGGATAGAGGACAAAATCATTGGAGAAGAGGAAGTCAAGGAGGTGAGAGGGGAAGGTACTAGAATAGTTATTTATGTGAATACTGAAAGCCTCTAAGACTTACGGCAGGAGTGGTTATAGTCCTAATGGAAAGTGTGACATTGACCAGGCTTTAAGGAATGAGGAATGGGGGGAGGTAGGGTTGGAAGATGTCTGCAATAGGAAAAATACAAGTTACACTCTGACTGAGATTCAAAGCTAGGGTTTTCAGGGAAAAGACACAAGGAGAAGGATCTGGAAGTGGCAATGCAGAAAGAATAAGGAGGCCATCCAACCCCTCTCTGTGCCCCGTCGTATGAAGGGTGTGGAAAAAAAAGCAGCCACTGGGTGAGGGGGATATGGAGGGGCCAGGGGTCAGTTGTTAAGAGTAAGAAGGTGAAGCGAAATTTCAGAAAAGGCTGGAGAGTCAAGGTTGATGACTCGGTGTATAAGAGACTTGACAATTTGGGGTTTAGGGGCAGGGACATTGAGTCAGAGAATAGGATGCAAAGAGCCTTAAGGGCATTTGAGTCCTAGGGCGAGAGGGAGGATGAGGCAGACGGAGAGAAGTAGCTCCGGAAGGCTTCATCCTGCCATCTCAAAGCAGGGAAGAGGAGAGGAAGCCATGAGAGCTGCAGGGGAGGGAGAGGAAGGGGTATGTGGAGAGTCCTGGGGACCCCTCCTGCTTCCTGCCAGTGAAGGTGGAAACCACAGGGAGGGGAGGTCTTACCTGCCACATATGGGTTCCTAGAGCTCTTCATTACTCGTGGCCAGGGAGATCATAGACTGAAATTTTGTTCTTTTTGGTCACCTGATTCTAAAATTTCTATTATAAAAGCATATCCCATTTGTGATAAGAACTTTTTTTCTAACCACAGGACTCTCCAATTCTTTCACCTACTATGTGACTTTGAATTAGTCATTTTTAAGATGTTGAGATTTTCTCCATTTGTTTACTAAAAATGAGAATGGAAGATTTGAGTATTTCCTATATGTACAAATATAAGGGAGTATTCTATCACCCACATAGAAAAGGCTTTCACACATATGTAAATCTACATTCCCAAAACATTACCAGTTTGGCCTAGCATCGATTGGTCTTACCCTGCTGTTATTAAAATATTTAACCCCTGGGCGCCTGGGTGGCTCAGTTGGTTAAGAGACTGCCTTCGGCTCAGGTCATGATCCTGGAGTCCTGGGATCGAGTCCTGCATCGGGCTCCCTGCTCGGCAGGGAGTCTGCTTCTCCCTCTGACCCTCCTCCCTCTCATGCTCTCTGTCTCTCATTCTCTCTGTCTCAAATAAATAAATAAAATCTTTTAAAAAAAAATATTTAACCCCTAGGAATGACAATTCTCTATCCACTTTTTAAGTTTCTAGTCTTTGTATTAACCCATAAAAGTCCAGATAATTGATGCAGAATAAGATCACAGAAAACAGCCGGGAGAAATCAATTGTTTTAATTCAATCAATCTTAGGAAGAAGGCCGTGGCAAGTCTCCCAGGTATCTATTTCCAGAAGCTGAAAGGAATTAATTTGTGAGAAACCAACAAAAGCCAATCCAAGTTATGTTTAAAGCAGTATGAGGTAGATTATTACTAATACCAGGAAAAGCTATTCACACAGCCCCCGCCCCTGTTAAAACCAAAGACAGAACATTTCCTTCCCAGCTAATGGCAAGAAGGTACATTGTGTTGCCTGGTCCCCTTGTGAATTCCTTCCTATCAAGAGAACCCCAACAACACTCCCATAAAACCCATTCCTATATAACCAACAGACTATTCGACTCTCCAAATTGCGAGAAAGACTTTGAAATGAGTCTTTAAGAATAAAATGTGTTCCCCGAAGAAGAAATTGGAATGGCTGTTTAGAGCATTGAAAACCTGTATTTATCCAAGGGAACAGGAACTTCTCTTGGAATTACTTTCCCCTAAAATGTTCAGTCTTGCTATTACATTAAAAAAGAAAGAAAGAAAGAAAGAAAGAAAGAAAGACTCTCAGCCCAGTATTCACTAACCCCACCCAAGCATTTAGCAATGATAGCAGTGAGGCCTTGGCCTAGACTGGCCATCAGCAATCTGACAGTAGTCTCAGGCTGTGGGCCATCTTTAAAAAGACCAACCCGACTTTACTACAATTCCTCTCTGACCCAAAGCTCATTAACCTAGACTCTTTATCAGGTCTGTGTGTGCCTTATGTCTAATTTTAAAGGAGAGTTTTTCTGGTTCAAGAGATTATTTCCAATATTTCCTCTTTTAAGTTGTCTAAAATTCACAAACAGATGTAGACAGCAGGAAGATCACTGGGGACAGGATAGATGCCCATCTGTCTAATGAGATTTGGATGCTCAGTTTTGCTGGATTGTTGATTCTAGCCCCCATCCAGTTGGCCAGAGGTTATTTCCACAATATGTTTCTATTCCCTTATTCAGTTAAATTTAAAAGTATCAGAGCAAGGGGACCCCTAATGCTTCCTCAGGAGCAAGAGTGATGCAGATCTTCTCAGGAAGACTTTTTCTTGCCCCAACTTAAAAAGTTTTTGTTGGCTCAGCACTGATGCGGGTTTGGTTTTTTGTTTTTTGTTTTTTTGCCCTAGATGTTTCCTCTTAGAGCTCAATCAACTATTTACCCCACTTCTGATACTTATACTTCAAATACTTGCGGACAGTTTATATATTCCCTCCTCATTCCTATTTGGCTGCATTGTACACATACCTATCCATTTCATTTCTTACTTTCCTTGCCACCTATCCTGTCCATGTATAAACGTGATAAATCAGTATGCAAGTAGTTGTGGTTCTCTCTGAAATTTCCTGTTATTTTTCAACAGTTTTTTACCACTTGGTGGGGTGTAGTTGTGTTGGCTTGCTATTGCTGTGCAACAAATAACCATACATCTTAGAGTTTAACATCAACCATTATTTAACTGACACACCTCTGGATTGTCTGGGAGTCAGCCAATCAAGGCTGGGCCCCACAAGGATGGTTTGACTAGGATGGCTCAGCTGGGTTGGCTCTGCTCCACATGTCTTTTGTCCTCCTCCTGGGACCAGAGGGCTAACTCAGATGTGTTCTCCTCATAGCAATGGCAGAATACAAAAAGGAAAGTGGAAACACACAAGGCCTCTTAATAATGGGTAACTAACATACTATCATTTCCACCTCTTTCTATTGACCAAAGCAAATCACATGGCCCAACCTAAAGTCAAGGAACAGGGAAATATACTCCATCCTTTCAGTAGGGGAAACTACAAAGTCACATGGCAAATGGCATGGATCCAGGAAAGGGTAAAGAATCAGGACTAAATGCAATCTATCACAGTGGCCAATGCATCTGAGCAAACATACGAGCTTCAGCTAAGATCTGGCATTTCTCATTATTCCCTCAAGTACCACAAAATATCTACACAACTGACATTTTTAGCAGCACTGCTAATGTTCATCAGAGATTGTAAGGGCTTCAAGTTCAATAGAACTTGATTTATAAAGTGCTAGCAGAACAGAGATGGAGATTATTTAGGAGGAAAGCCTTAGGCCCTTCCAGAACCAAATCAGGATGATTGTTGGAGCACTGACGAGCAATCAGTGTCATTCCAAACTCAGATGATGAAATAATAATAATAGGCATTTTTTGTGAAGCATCTTCTAAGTTCTAGGTCATTTATATGCAGTCTTTTATTGATGGCCTCACTATAAACCTTCAAGGTGTTGTTATCACCGAAATTGGCTCTCAAAGATTATGGAAATTGCCCAATATTATATGGTTTTCACATGGAAAAGATGAGTTTCAAACTCATATTGGTTCTAATCCCACTATCTATATTATATCCAATTCCTCCCATGAGATGAGGTTTAAGAATTCTCTTACTGCCTGTAACACATACATACATACATACACATACACATACATACATACAAACTCACCATGTAATGAAGTAAGGGGAAAAAATCTCCAAGAAATGTAGTTAAGTGAACAAAACAAGTTGCAAAACATGTTACACAATCCACTATCTTTGGGGTTTAAAAAAAGGCAAGGGGTGAAGATAGGAAAGAAGACAATAAAAATCTGTGTTGATATTTTCTTATTTATGTATGCACAAACTCTAGAACAATGCACAGGAAACTAAGGATGGTGGTTACCTATGAGGAAGTGGAAGGGAGACAAAGACGGGAGAGAGAATTTCATGTCATATTTATTAAGATAAATAAATAAATATTAGGCCAGACTCATATTGCTGGAGATGAGACAGAAGGGTGAGATAAAGCTTTGAGGAGTATTGTGTAACCTCTACAAAACCCCATTAAAAGGGCAGCAATTTGGAGGGGCATATAGAGATCTCCAGTGGCCCTCTGTCCACTATCAGACTATTATTTGAATAAGAAAAGGTATTACATAGACAGCCTCATCTAGAACAGTGCTCCAGCGACAGTGACCTAGAGTTATTAAAGGGAAAATTGATGTCCTCCCTCTGTACTAGCAGATGTTGAATGTTCCTGGCTATATTTAGCTCCAAATTGTATAGCCCTTTGATTTGCTGCCTTGAATCCCTCTGCATTGCACTGTGGCAGATTCTCAGTTCTCTTTCTTTCTCCTATGGAATTCTTTTTGCTAGATGCTCCTGCTTGCCTTTTCTTCATTGAACTATGATCATTTATCAGTTACTCCTATTTATAGCTCCTTGTTACCAATTCATTTGAAATATATCTCTTGAATCAGTGACTGTTTGCCATTTACAGATCATTGTTAAACACTGATTTAGTGTGGAGTTTGGCTATAAAATTAAGTCAGGGCACCTGGGTGGCTCAGTCAGTTAAGCATCTGCCTTCGGCTCGGGTCATGATCACAGGGTCCTAGGATCAAGCCCCGCATCAGGCTCCGTGCTCAGCAGGGAACTTGCTTCTCCTTCTCCCCCTGCTCACTATCTCAATCTCTCTCTCTCTCTTTCTCTCAAACAAAATCTTTTTTTTCTTCATAATCGTTCTTTATTTTTTTAAATTTTATTTTATTATGTCATGTTAATCACCATACATTACATCATTAGTTTTTGATGTAGTGTTCCATGATTCATTATTTGCTCATAAAATCTTTAAAAAAAAATTAAGTGAATATTTCTAATACAGTATTTATATATATATGACTGTTTTCATTTCAAAGTAGTAACTTCAGGAGGTTATACCCATAACCATTTAGGAGATTATAGTTAGAACTCTGTTTCCTTTGCCATGAAGTCAGGAACATGATGACACTCTTTCCATGTTCATCTTTAAGACACAGATCAGGGATGATCTCCCTCTGACAGCCTTTCTGGAATCTTCAGGTGTTTGTTCCCCATAGTTCCATAGCTTCTGATCAGGGTGGATTATATTATATTTTCCAAAGATGGTTGCAACAGCATCTCTCACCCACATCCTCATCCCATTCAACAACTTTGACATTTCTTCCATTAGAAGAAGCTCTATATTCCCTCTCCCCAAATCTAAGCAGGCTGTGACTAAGAGCAGAAGAGATGTTATTGACTCTAGAGCTAAATCTTAAAAATGTTGCAGTTTCTTCGTGATTCTCTTTAGAATTCACTCTTGGAGCCTGGCCGTGAAGACCAAGCAGCCACAGGGAAAAGCCATGGGTAGGTGGTCTGGTTGACAATCCCAGCTATGGTCCCAGACATCAGCCAGCATCAACTACCAGACATATAAGTGAGCAAGTCTTCAGATGATTCTAGCCCTCAACTATCAATTCAGCCTCTGTCTTCAAGTCTTCCCAATTGACACTCATTGTTCAGTGCCAGATGTGATGGAACTGAAACAGGACACCTCTGCCTGTCCAGAATTCCCGGCCCACATAACAAAATGTTTGCTGTTTCATTCCACTACCTTCAGGGTGGTTTGTAGTGAAGCTGTAGTATCTGAAATAGATTTTGATACCTGGAAATAAGGTGCTGCCATAATAAGACTCCAAAATTACAACATTGACTTTGGGACTGGTTGGTTGATGAAAACCTATAAGACTTTGAGGAGGCTGTTGATGAGAGGTTAAAAGAACCTTATTAAAAATGTCACTGGAAGGACACCTGGGTGGTTCAGTTGGTTAAGTGTCTGCCTTCAGCTCATGTCATGATCCCGGGGTCCTGGGATCAAGTTCCACATCGGGCTCCTTGCTCAGTGGGGAACCTGCTTCTCCCTCTGCCTGCTGCTCCCCCTGCTTGTGTGCACTCTCTCACTCTCTGACAAATAAGCAAATAAAATCTTTTTTAAAAATGTCACTGGAAGCTGGAAGCAAGGAGATCCTTGTTATGTAGAGGCAGAGAGTTTAGCAACCCTGTCACAGTTGCATGGAAAATAGAGAATATACCTAATGAGCTCAATGAGCTGGGTTAGTAGATTTCTAGTCACAGTATGGAAAATGGCCCCTGGATTCCTTTTGCTTCCAATAATAAAATGTAAGAAAAGAAATTAATGAATGAAATGTTAAATATAAAGGAGCCAGGACTTCCTAGGTTCAAATACAAAACTGCTTCTTATTTCCAGTGTCTCCAGCCAGCAAACAATCCTTAAATTAAGATGGACCTCAGACCAAAGATCAAATCCAGGGTGGGACTCTGAGATCCTGTTAAAATCTCATAGAATCTTTCAAATAGACAACAGGCCTTCTAAGGATCTTAAAGGCATGCTTCACAGATTCTCTCTATTAAAGAATGTATCTTCTAAGAACTATAAGGACATTGTCCCATAGTCTTAAAGGAAGCCCAAGAGGAAGAGCTTATCTCAAAGGGTTTCATGGGATGGATTTTGTCCAGTGGGTAGACACACAGGAAACCTGCAAAGAGTTTTAAACAATTAGATCAGATATGACTTAAAAAGACAGAGAAAGGAGGCTTTTGGCCTTTGAACTTCTATGAACAGGAAATCAGCTGAGAAAACCATTCAGTGGCAAACACTCAGTGGTTTCTTAGAGAAAAGGAGGATAGCTCAGAAGTTAGAAGATCCAGGAGAACAACTCCCAAGCGGTGGGACTGAGCCTTAATTAAGGAACAGGTAACATGTGCCCAGATCAATTTCAAAATTGTTATGGACCAGTAACTGCTGGATGCTACTCTTTTTTTTTTTTTTCCTTTTCAAATAAAGTTCTAAAGCAGTTATTTAATGTTTGTCCCACAAATGTATCTTGGATGGGAAAGGGGGGATTTGGATAATTTGTCTCTTTAATTCATTGGTTTTCAGAGGAACCACACAAAAGGAGCTGCATCCACACTGGATCAGATTTAATGATGAGACTGGGACTTCAAGCTGATGCCCTATGGGGATGAGACTTGGAGGGGAAGAGTGTATTTCATGTGGGAGGAATATGAATTGTTGTAGACTATGGCAGATTGGATTTTCCAATCCCATGTGTTCTTACAACATGACTTTGACACTCCTCCCATTGAGAATGGTGTTTATGTTCCCTCTCCTTGAATCTGGAGTGGAGTGGGGCTTGTAAATGACACTGTGTGACTTCCAAAGCTAGGTTGTAAAAGGCTATGCAGCTGCAGGCTGGTTCTCTTTGGGTTGCTTGCTCTTGAAACACAGACACCATGCTGTGAGGGAATTCAAGCAGACACATGGAGGGGCCACACGTAGGTATGTTTGGCCAACAGCCCTTGTTGAGGTCCCAGCTGACAACCAGCATCGACCACGGGGTGTGGGATTAAGTTACCCCTCCAGACCCCAGCTGTTGAGTCACTTGCCTTTCATTCTGCCCAGCTGAGTCCCAGACACCACGGAGCAGAGATAAGCTATTGTTGCTGTGCCCATTTATGGATTCACAACCCACAAAAATCTGTGAGCATAGCAAAATGGTTGTTGTTTCATGTCGCTAAGACTGAGGTGGTATGTTATGCCACAATAAACCTGGGACACTTATGAAGTCACTGGCAAGTGCAGTGATCAAGCCTTAGCCTCTGGAGATACACTTAGATTTCAGTCCCAGGTTCATCCTTTACCCATTGTGTGATTGTGGGCAAGTCCCCTAGATAATTATTAGGGCCTCATTGGTTGGTCATGAGGGATTTATGGGATAACATATATAAAATACAGTGCAAAGTATGTACACTCACTTACTACTGAAATTATCTGGCTTTTGTCTGTCTCTTCCATTAGACCATAAGTTCCTTGCCACCAGAAACTATATCTTGTTCCTCTATGTAGCTTAGTGCCTAGCCCAGTTCACTCAATAGATAATTTTAAATCTCAAATAATAGAATGCATCCCAAAGCATTTTGTTAAGTGGTCAAGTGTTACCATAACATATCTAAATAACCTCATTCTAGATTTATATCCATAGCACTTAATATGTGGTCAAGCATGTTCATACATATTGTCAAAAGTCATTTGCTTGGGGCAGCTGGGTGGTTCAGTCAGTTAAGTGTCTGCCTTTGGCTCAGGTCATAGTCCTGGGGTCCTGGGATTGAGCCCCACATCATGAGGCTCCCTAATAGCAGGGAGTCTGCTTCTCCCTCTGACCCTTTCCCTCTGCCCTTCTCCCAGCTCATGCTCTTGCTCTCTCTCTTTTCTCTCTCTCTCACTCACTTTCCCTCTCTCTCAAATAAATAAAATCTTTTTTTAAAAAAACCATCTTCTTTGTAACATTACAAATATTATTTTCATTTTACAAATGAAGAAACAGACTCAAGAAAGTTAAGGACTAGCTCAACATCACCAATGGGAGCTCAAATTCAGTTCTGCCCATCCCACACCCATAGCAATTCCCTCAGCACCGTGACTGACATGGCTGGTGTCAGCGCTCTCTCAGGGCCCACCTTTCAAATTTCTCCCTCATGGACACATGGTCAAAAATCATATGGAGGTCACACAAGTAAATAAAAATTTTCTCTTTCCCTCCAAAACCAGACATGACAACACAGTAATAAGACTGGTCTTCTTGCAAACTTTAGAAACTCTTCCAAAATAAAAGTTAGAATGATGTTTTTAACAATTTGGGGATTAAATACCCGAAGGTGAAGAGACACTTATTTCCATGTATTACTTTAGAGTCGAGCCTCATATTTTCATTCTTCTAAAGTGCTCCCTGTAACTATCATACATGACCAAAAGGGAATACAAAGCTTTGGAAAGATACTTTACAACCTATGCCAGCAGCTTCGAAGAGAGATAGAGAAGGCATTGAGTAAAAGGCAAGGAAGATACTTTGAAAACTTGTTGACTCATTTCATATTCATTGAACGGTACTGCTACTGCCTTGAGTGGTGAATCCATCAAGGAAAGGATATTCAAAATATATTCTAAATTGCAGTTTATGGAGGAGGGAGGAAAGGGAGACTTCAAACAATTTAAGCAGGGTTTCTTCACACTGTTTTCATCTTGAAAACTGTTTATATAAAAGAAAGCCTAAATATTTTTTTCAGTACTTTGAAGAAAAATATTGTGACTAAATATAAAAAGGGGATTTCCAGCTCCCAAAAAACAATCCCTTCTCTCAGATAAAGTGAGTTTTAATGAGCAAATTTCCGTTCATAAAGTGCTAACCTCCAGATGATTCTGCAAAGCTAGAAATATTTTTTAATTGAATTTCCTCATTTTTCATTCAGTCAACAAACATTTAGAGAGTGGACACTAATGGCAGGTACAACCATGGTTGCTGGGAATGGAGTGATGAGTCCTGGAAACATCGTCTCTGCCCTCAGAGACTTTACAGTCTAATAGAAAAGACAAACTGAGTGGTAATTGCTCAACATGATGAATGTCCTGAAGGAAAAGTAGAGGTGGTAGGGGGCTGTATAGTAGGAAGATGTCCTCTAGGCTGCAGAAGGATCTGAAAGACTTCCCCAAAAGGGGATATTTAAACTCAGATCAGAAGGATGGTGTATTCGTTTCCAGGGGCCACCATAACAAAACTCCACATATGGGCTGGGTGGCCTGAAACAACAGCAATTAATTCTGTCACCGTTCTGGAGGCCAGAAGTCCAAAATTAGTCAACAGAGCTGTGTTCCCTCTGAGACTCTGAATAGAATCCTTCCTTGCCTCTTCCTAGCTGCTAGGTGGCCATTGGTCCCTGTACCACTTGACTTGCAGCTGCATCACCCCAATAGTTGCCTCAATTGTCACCTGGTATCCTCCCCGTGTGTCTCTCATGGCCTTCTTATATGGACAGCAATCATACCGGATTAAGGGCTCACTCTACTCCAATATGTCCTCATCTCAAATAATTACATCTACCATGACCTTGTTTCCAAATAAGGTCACTTTCTGAGGTACTGGAGGTCAGGACTTCAACATACTATTTTGGGGAACACAATTCACCTATGACAGATGGTGAGGAGTGAACTAGGAGAAGACAAGCGAGGCAAGAGAGGGTAGGAAGGAGAGTAGCACACTGGAAGAACAGAAAGAAGGCAGGGTGATTGATTATCCCCTAGTCTTGCTTCTTCTCAGTTTATCCTCATGTCCTGATCTTTTTTGATGACAGCTTATCAAAACTGTGATGATTGTTACCTTGATCAGAATCCAGAGAGCAAGATATGAACCTGATGTTTCTCTATGTTTCTGAGAACCTTGTTGGAAAAAAAAAAATCCTTAGAGATGGAACAGGGAAAGTTTACTGGACAATATTTCTCTCCATAGCTATTACTGAACCATGATTAAAAATAGCTTTCCCTTCACTCCTTCAGGTCCTGGGGGATTTCACATGTAGTGTGAAGTCTCAGAATAAATTACTAACCCAAGCCTCATTTAAAAAAAAAAAAAAGAAGAAGAAAGAAGGAAAGAAAAACACCTTGATAGTCTCTTTCATGGTACAGAACTAGCTAGTTCCCAGACATCTGTATCTGCATGAACAACCACCCTTGTTTTTAAGACCAACCCACATCCTGATGCTGTGGTCATTTGCTTCTTTGAATCCAGATCAACTCCATAACCAACTGTGAGGCCACAAATCAAGACACAATACTGGTTAGGCAGTTCCTGTAAACCCATCAGCTGCTTACAGCATTTAAAGTTGCAGCAGATCCCCAGAGGCAGGAAAACCATATAGTTTATGCTGGCCTAACGGAGCAGTGCCAGAGTGTCAAAGAAATCGTAGGCCACAGAGTACCTAAGAGTGGGATCCAATCCTTGGTCGTTGTCCTGGGGACAGTGGGTGGGCGCATATGTGTATAAGCATTTTATTGTTACCCAGACCACAGTTGACTTTGGAACAGGTTCTTCTAAGAAGTGACACAGGACACTGAGGACATCATGCATTCTCTGGTTAGCTTTTCCTGGAATATTCAACACAAGTAGCTTGAAATCCATCATGTTCACAAACTTGCTCCGGCTTCCGGGAGCTCTGGCCCAAAACCTGCGCTGAGGCTTGTTGTTGACACAAAGTTGAGAACTGAGTTCTTCCTGCTGTGCCAGTTTGCCTCTACTTCAAAGCTTAGAGAGGGATACTCAATAACGCGAAGCTGAGAGACACATTACAAAGTTTATTTCCACTAGAAACTTCTCCTACCCTGTCCACATCATCTGTGGGAGAAGCAAAAAGACACCCCCAGGTTGGTACATTGCAAACTAGGAGGTTCTCGGGAACTTCCCCTCACTGGTTAAGAGGGGTACAGAACAGCCACCAGGCAGGGGAGCCAAGCAAGAGACACAGACGGTATCTCGGAAAGACACATGGACTCAGCAGATGTGGGTTTTGTCATGACCCCGCCCACCTGGTACTGTTTGACCGGAAGAAGATGACCTGGCGTGTTCGTGACTCAGTTCCCCTTTTCTTTGCTTGGGCGTTACACGGGCCTGCTATAGGTCACAGGGTTATGGAGAAGGGCGAACCATTCGGGATGGGAAAACACTTTGGAAATGGTAAAGGGCGGTGTGCACTCAAGCTCCAGTTACCAGTCCCATTGTGTCCAGGCATCCCTCTGACGTCGGTCCCCCCTCCCCTTGCTGTCACCATCAGTCTTTGCTCCTCCGCTGGTCAGGCAGCAGGCTGCCAGGGGCCGGGGTTGGGGGGGCGGCAGTCAGGGGAGGCAAGCGCTCCTGTGTGTCCCAGACAAGCGGCAAGACAAGGGTCTACCTGCTGCACCCCTCCCTCCCTCTGTGACACCTTCTCACCCCCAGCTGTGTATTCAGTCCCATGGCCACCAGAACTACTGAGGTAGTTTTTTGAACTACCAGCGCAAAAGCCTTGCTTTAACTGGTCTGTGCTATCAGTTATTCATAGTTTTTAAAGCAGTCCTGGTGGTTCTAATTGGTAGCCATGATTTTTTTTAAAAATCACTGTTTTAGAGACTCACAAACTAAACTCATAATAAAAATAAATAGATACTGGGCATGTACAATGTCAGCAGCACTGTGCTGGGTATTTAAGTGCATCATCTCATTCAACCTCAGAAGGACCTTCACTATCTGCCTTTGCAGAGAGGAACTGACGCGCATAGAGCTTCCTAGCCACGGCCACAAAATGATAGGGCAGGATTCAGACTCAGCTCTGTGCAGCCCCAGAACCAAGCAATGAGTCCACCAGGACCCTATCCTGCTCTCCCCTGAAGCCACCAAGTATTTGGTAAATGAGCTGGGAGGAGGGCTGAAAAATCTGATTTTAATTGGGAAAAAGAGAAGGTGAAGACAATTTTCATGCCAGATGAACCTGATGATGCAAAAGCTTTCTTTTTTTTTTTCTTTAATTTTATTTCTTTATTTGAGAGAGAGAGAGAGAGTGAGCACAAGCAGGCAGAAGGTCAGAGGAAGAAGGAGAAACAGACTCACTGCTGAGCAGGGAGCCTGATGTGGGACTCAATCCCAGGACCCCGGGATCATGACCTGAGCCAAAGGCAGTTGCTTAACCACTGAGCCACCCAGGTGTCCCAATGCAAAAGCTTTCTAATGCAGCATTGTTAGAGCATTTTTGTCCCTCCTATTGCAAACGTACGGTTGACCCTGTAATCTATTAAAATTGGGGTTGAGGTAATTTAATTTTGTACTGTATTCCATAAATCAGCATTATCTTACTCTCAGATTTCACAGTCCAAAGGGAAGTATCAGTGATGAAGTTTCCAGGATGGAGAGGGCCTGAGGATCCCCAAATCTGTCTCTCTTTTAAGGGAGACACCCCTTTTCTCTCTCTTCCCCCTCCCCACAAGCCATAGCAAGGGGTGACGTGCAATGTGCTCAGACCATCCATTCGCTGTAGAAGCTCTTTTTTTCTGTTTGGTCAGAACTTGTTCTCATGAAAATGTTGAGGTTCGGCAGTTTTCTATTTGTGCTCACAGAGCCCTGGTTGGGGTGGGGGGGTGGTCTGAGAGTCCTCCTGGGGGTGAAGGGAAGCTAACCTGGAGGAAAAGAAGTAGGGCTGAGCTGGGTCCAGGAGGCTCTCCACCACCACTCACCAGAGCAAATCAACTTTTATTTCCATGACCTATGAAACTTCATACACGCTGGGGTTTGAAGAATGGGTTGTCACTCTGTTGAAAAGAAAGTTTAAAAACCACTGTTCTAGTTAATAAGTTGTGATTCAGACCTTATCCGAATTACCAATTTTCAAAGAATTGAATTACAACAAAATGTACTTCAACCTAAACCTGTACCGAGCCAATCTGGATGATTCAGAAAGTACTGTGAGATCTTATTATGGAAGTGGTGGTCAGTAAAACGTTCTGCTTAATGGAATGATGATAACAGCAATTCCCATTCTTGGCTCTCCCAACACTTGATATGTACTCATAACAAACCCTCAAAATCGCTCTTAATGGAAATGAAGGTGTTGCTTAAAGACCAGTCTGGAAGGACAAGGAAGCCTTACGATTTCTCCAGGGCTCAGAAGCCTCGGCCAGTCTTCCTGTCCTCTGCAAACATAGTAGAGGACCCAGGACCCTCGGTGGCAGCAGCAGACGTTGCTACTTCGGAGTAGGCTGCACTGTCTTGCCAGATGGCATTGCCAAATCTTTTCCCCATGATGTTTAAAGTGTGAATTTTAATAGCATTTTTTAAATGCCATTTTTGTCATTTTCTGATTATAAGAGTAATATTTCGAAAGGTAGCTGACTTGGGACTACCTCTGCTCACTGCTCAGATCGCTGAGACAGAGAGTGATGAAAACCTGCCTTCTGATTAAAAATGGGGAGAAAAATCACTAGAGGGAGAAAAACGTAAATTATTATTCCAACAAATTAATGTGTGGCAAGAAAATTGTTGTTGGTTACAGGGATGAGATGAAGCTGTATGCAGGGCACAGGTATTTTTACTTGAGCAAAAACTCCTGAAGACCATTATTTTTCGGGCTGCATACGATCATGTATGACACAGGCATGGTGCACATTGCTTAATCGCTCTTCTACCGCTAACCTTTAAGATGGTTTCCACTTTTGGGCGCCTGGGTGGCTCAGTTGGTTAAGCGACTGCCTTCGGCTCAGGTCATGATCCTGGAGTCCCGGGATCGAGTCCCACATCGGGCTCCCCGCTCAGCGGGGGGTCTGCTTCTCCCTCTGACCCTCCTCCCTCTCATGTACTCTCTCTCATTCTCTCTCAAATAAATAAATAAAATCTTTAAAAAAAAAAAAAAGATGGTTTCCACTTTTGAGGGATCATAAATAACATTGTGATGAACATCTCTGAGCATAAATCATCGCCTACACAAGCAGATTATTTCCTCTGGATAAGTAACAAGAAGTAGCAATAGTATAGTGTTTCCCATTAATGAGATACCCCATCATGGTCTCCCCCTTCTTTTAGCCATTCCATGTTCTTTTATTCTTGGTGACCTTTCTTTACTTGGTGCCTTTAGCAATTTCTGGATATGCCTCTGGGCTTCTGTCCTATTTTATTTTCAAAGATTCTTCTGGGGATTCTATTTTCATTCAGCCGTTTCAGGTGTCCTGGCCATTAGATTTGAGCTCTTAATCAGGAACAGTGCTCTCGGGTAGCTGATGTAATCTCTGAACATCTTACATCCTATTATACCTTGTGAGCTATTCCCCAGGATCTTTCAGTACATAACTTGGATCGTACCTTCTCCTCTTCTTCTAATACCCCTGCGTTTTCAAAGCATATATTAAAATAGGTAGAAAACAGCCTTTATAACACAAACCTGTGCTTTCTGAACTTTATCTCTTTCCATGGGAAATCCCTTATGCTTAGAGAGGAAGTATGGCTTTGTATAATTCTTTTAGATCAGAATTTCACTGGGGAACGTGGCAGACTTGCTGAAATTTGCACTCATTAGCATCCCAGTTGTAGTTAAACACCTTTCTATATTCAGTGCTTGAGCAAAATAGGCCCACAGATCTATACCAGCCATCTCCCTATGGCTAAATTAAATGAAGCCAAATTTTAGAGTCTTTGGAAACACAAAGAGGTTTCAAATATATCCAAGGTTTCGAATATATCCAAGTGTCTTCATTTCTTAATGATTTCACACTTTATTTTGGCACTCTCGAGCTCTGCAACCATTGGTGTGGGGGTTGTTTATCTGCTACAAAACTCTGATTCAAGGGTCAGCATCTTTTAGGAAGCTCCCAGGGGCATAGCACCCCCAGGACAGCCTGGTTGCCACCATCCTATCCCGACTGCTCACAAAGGATGGGATGACTAAATGCAACATCAGAGACAGCGGCCCAGGGTGGGCCCCAGTGAACCCCCTCAGCCTGGCATTCGATGGAGGGAGTTCTAGATAAAATCGACATTTCTCTACTCTGTGATGGAAACTGCATAAAGAGTCTTCCCCATGCATAAATATATCTGATAAGATTACACAGATCATCCCACCAGGGGACTCTGGGGCAATTTAAAATGCAGGCTTTCTCTTCCTGCTACAAATCCTACAGCATCCATTTTAATGAGAAGATGAATCTGACCAGGGCTGAAATGTGGCCTGAATGCACATGGATGACCACGGCAGTTGTTAAAATATTGAAATACTGTAGTATCAATCGGTCAATAATCAGGTTTCCATCATGCCCCACCCCTGACATCAGGCTCCTCCTGAGGGATCCCCCACGTCCCCAGGGGTCAGCAACTAAAGGGGTAACATGTGGCACAACATTAGGAGCCTCTAGAACTTTAATCCAGCACCACTGGGTAGGATCTATTCCCACTGATGATCTAATTCAGGAGTAATAAATATTTTGAATATCATATTCCTGAACCAAACTCACATACCAACTGACCACCCAAATCATGAAATCTATGTTTACTCTAGTTTTCATGAAATGTTATGTTATTCTCATTTTCAATCATTCAATAAACATTTATTAAGCACCTGCTCTGTGCTGAGCAGGGCCCAGTCCTACCTCCAACAAGTTCACAATCTAGTGACGAAGACACCTAACTAAATAAATAATTTCAATACCATGTAGTAAATGCCACAAGCTCAGAGGAGAGGGCTTGGGCAGGTTTGCAGGAGGAGGCAATGGTGAAGATGAGGCCCAGGGGCAAGTCTGCATCAGGCCACTTAATGGGGGGTGGGTGCAGGTGTTGTACTGGGAAGGATGATGCAAGCCAACTCAACAAGCTGGGGGGAGGGTCTAGAAGCCAAAGAGAAGCAGGCAAGTTCAAGGAGCTGCCCATAGTTCACTGGGGTGGGTGGATGGAATGACAAGAAATGAAGCTGTGGACCATACAATCCAGCAATTGCACTACTGGATATTTACCCCAAAGATACAAATGTAGGGATCTGAAGGGGTACGTGCACCCCAGTGTTTATAGCAGCAATGTCCACAATAGCCAAACTGTGGAAAGAGCCAAGATGTCCATCGACAGATGAATGGATAAAGAAGATGTGGTATATATATATACAATGGAATATTATGCAGCCATCAAAAGGAATGAGATCTTGCCATTTGCAATGACATGGATGGAACTGGAGGGTGTTATGCTGAGCGAAATAAGTCAATCAGAGAAGGACGTGTATCATATGACCTCACTGGTATAAGGAATTCTTAATCTCAGGAAACAAACTGAGGGTTACTGGAGTGGGGGATGGTGGTAGGGATGGGGTGGCTGGGTGATAGACATTGGGGAGGGTATGTGTTATGGTGAGCGCTGTGCATTGTGCAAGACTGTTGAATCTCAGATCTGTACCTCTGAAACAAATAATGCAATATATGTTAAGAAAAAAAAGAAGAAGAAGAAGATA
>NC_138372.1:135711747-135739494 GCF_054177405.1 Leptonychotes weddellii
AACCATGAGAGACGATGGACTCTGAAAAACAAACTGAGGGTTCTAGAGGGGAGGGGGGTGGGGGGATGGGTTAGCCTGGTGATGGGTATTAAAGAGGGCACGTTCTGCATGGAGCACTGGGTGTTGTGCACAAACAATGAATCATGGAACACTACATCAAAAACTAATGGTGTGGGGCACCTGGGTGGCTCAGTCGTTGAGCGTCATGATCCCGGGGTCCTGGGATCGAGCCCCGCATCGGGCTCCCTGCTCAGCGGGAAGCCTGCTTCTCCCTCTCCCACTCCCCCTGCTTGTGTTCCCTCTCTCGCTGTGTCTCTCACTGTCAAATAAATAAAATCTTAAAAAAAAAAAAAAAACTAATGGTGTAATGTATGGTGATTAACATAACAATAAAAAATTAAAAAAAAAAAGAAATGAAGCTGTGGGGTTGAGCTGAAGAATGATTTGCTGCTCTAATCTCACAGTGGTCTTTAGGCTGGGGATGAACTCTAGTTGGCTATTTTCATTCCTGGGTATCTCAGACTACTTGTTGTCCCAAGCTATATTCAAATTTGCCGAGGTTCTGCTGGCTATTGGATCCCAAAGGCTGCTCTGGAAGTCTACAAAGATGCCCTGCCCAGTCAAGCCCTCACCTATGACCAAGAAGCTGTTCGGGGAGGAGTTGATCCACAGCTCCAAGGGTGACACAGGGTCCTCGCCAGGGCTCCTCCCAGCGGACGGCACCCATGTGGTGCCTGGCTCTTGGTGAATATTTGTTGAATGGAGAATAAGTTGCCAGGACAGTTTTCAAGATGGAGCTCTCAACAAGTTCTTCCAAGGTGCCTGACTAAGTGATCGTGACAATTCAATAGTCATTGCTTCCATTTAACAGTGATACTTTTTTTTAATTAATTTATTTTTATTTAAATTTAATTAATCCATAATGTATTATTGGTTTCAGAGGCAGAGGTCAGTGATTCATCTGTCTTATATAACACCCAGTGCTCATGACATCACATGTCCTCCTTACTGTCCATCCCCCAGTTACCCCATCCCCTCACCCCCCACTCCCCTCCAGCAACCTCGGTTTGTTTCCTATGCTTAAGAGTCTCTTATAGTTTAGTGATATTTTTCATGTACACATTTTAAAGGGGAAAGACCAACCTTAAAGGGAAAAGACCAAAAGTTAATTGTCCCCATTCTCCTCTCTTGTTTTTCAAAGCCTGGAACGTGTGATGAGCTTTAAAGTTTGAGAGGGAGGGATTTCCTGAGAGCTCTTCCACCATTTCCCCCTTTTCCCTCACCTCCTGCTTCTTGCCTTCCAACCCTTGTTGGCTCTCTTTCCTCCTTATTCTTTTTTTTTTTTTTTTTTTAGAGAGAGAGAGCTGGGGGGGACACTTGAGGGGGAGGGGCAGAGGAAGAGGGAGAGAGAAGCTTAAGCAGGCTCCATGCCCAGCATGGAGCCTGATGCGGGGCTTGATCTCATGACCCTGAGATCATGACCCGAGCCAAAATCAAGAGTCAGACGCTTCATCGACTGGGTCACTCAGGTACCCCTCCCCATTCTTAAGTGGCTGGTGTCCTGAGATTACCAACTCATCCCCAATTTTCCCTTGACTTCTGTGGTTTTAGCACTGAAAATCCCACATCCTTTGACACCCTTTTCCTACAACCCAGTCCCAGGCAAACTGGGACAATGTGTCATCCTTCTAATAAGAACTCCCCATTAGGCTGGGAACATTCTGAGGACCATAGAACAATTCGCTCACTTTCGTGGTAGTTATTAGTGGAGTTATTAGTTGGGGGAGAATTTCCAAAGCCTTGATTTGAGTCTAGAAAGAAGAGCACAGATCTGCCAGGTGAAGAAGGAATAGCATGTACAAAGGCATGGAGTTCACTCCCTCTGAGTGAAATAGAAGGCCAAAGACCAGCAGGAGGACAGAAGTGGGGAAATAGAGAGATTTCTAAATCTGGAGACAGATTTTTTCAGTAACTAAATAGCAGATCACAGTCACATTCATATGCAAGTCACAGTTGCTGAAAAAGAAACCCTTTCGACTGCCAATTTAGATTAGCTGTGCTCTTGCTCCCATCCATTGCTGTGAATAATCAAGAGTTTGCAGAACTTCCCACTATTCCCAACGGAGAATATGGTCTGGATCCAGTCCTACCTATTATACTCATCTTGTTGGTTCCTCCTGTTAACACGGATACATAAGAAATCTGATGTGACTAAGCCCCACCACGGGCTGCATGATGTAGCAAAATGCTAATTTATTTTTGACCTACTACTTGAGTGTAAACATCTGACTCAGAGCATCTTGCCTTCTCTCCAGGGACTCAAGCAGCCAAGTTGATGAAACACCTGAATATTATGCAGCAGAACTTGGATCCATTTCTTCTCTCTTCCAACTCTTTGCTCTAAACAGCTGTTTTCCCTGCGGAAGCCTGACTTCATCAGCAGAACAACAGAGCCATCCTATATGTAACTGTGCACTTGACTATGAAACTTCAGCGCGTGTATAGTGTGCTCTTACTCACTGTGGCTTCCTTAACTATCCTGATAATCAAGTAACAAACACGGGTGTTTCTTTGTGTTACCACAGTTCGCCAAAATAACTACATACCATCTGCACCGTATTGAACTGTGCTGGTTTTGTGTAGTGGGCACCGTTGGTTGCCTACCAAACACCCATCCTCCCCTCTTTTTTCTACTAGAACCATAATTTTGCTCAGGTGTAACACAGCCAAGTGCCTCAGGGAAGGTGACAACCCCCCCACACACACCCCACCCCCACCCCCACTAGTAGCAATCCCACTGAGGGTACTTCCTCTCCTTTGCAGTGATTGGCCAATGATAGCTAAGGAGCTGCGAGTCAGCTAGGGACCATCTTTATTCTTTTGTTTTTAAGTTTTTATTTTAATTCTAGTTAGTTAACTGGAATTCTTTTTTTTTTTTTTTTAAAGATTTTATTTATTTATTTGACAGAGAGAGACACAGCGAGAGAGGGAACACAAGCAGGGGGAGTGGGAGAGGGAGAAGCAGGCTCCCCGCAGAGCAGGGAGCCCGATGGGGGACTCGATCCCAGGACCCCAGGACCATGACCTGAGCCGAAGGCAGTCGCTCAACCAACTGAGCCACCCAGGCGCCCAGTTAACTGGAATTCTTAAAGAGCCACTGAAAGACTCTGTAGGTTGTCCCTTTTATTTTATTTTTTTTAAGATTTTATTTATTTGACAGAGAGAGAGAGACAGAGTGAGAGGGAACACAAGCAGGGGGAGTGGGAGAGGGAGAAGCAGGCTTCCCGCGGAGCAGGGAGCCCGATGCGGGGCTCGATCCCAGGACCCTGGGATCACGACCTGAACCGAAGGCAGATGCTTAATGACTGAGCCACCCAGGTGCCCCTAGGTTGTCCTTTTTAGAAGGCTGTGTTGCAGCCATTTTGCTGACAGCATGAAGCTGTGGCCAATGCTGAGGATAGCAAGACAAAATGGAGGGAACTAGACACCAGATCATGAGTTTCTGGCCAGTGCTCTTATTCCAAAGTACGCTACTCCTAGTCCTTTCGTGATGGATGATTTTTGGGGGGTGTTGGTGGTAGGAGGTAAAGGTCTTAGATTTTTTTTCTTGGAATGAATTTTTCCCAGATATTTTCACAGATTCACTCCCTCACTCACTTAGGTTTCTGCTGAAATGTTACCTCTTCAGAGAAGCCACATTACCTGAAAGAGAGACCCCTGCCTCCCCGACATTCTCCATCTCCTTATTCTGCTGTTCTGATTCATGGCATGGTCAATGCCTTACACTGTTTTACACTTTTATTTGTTTAATATCACTCTTTTCCCACTGGGATTTCAGCTCCATGGAGGCATTTTGTTCACTAAAAAATCTTCAATAAAATAAGCTGGCACATACTAGGTACCCCCAAAAATATTTGTTTAATAAATCAGTTAGGCTTGAATCCTATAAGGTCAAGAAATACTCAAATGGCAATATTATTTTTAGCCAAATAGGAACTTAATCCAAGGGCTTAGCAGAAACTGAAAGCAGGAACGTCATGGTCATTGCTACATTCGAGGGAGTTGCCTTTGGTTTTGAAGACAAATGCATCGCAGATCCCTGAAACCTTTGACTAGGATCCAGTCCCAGGCCAATGATACACTCAGAGCCCAGTGACCCTGAAAAGACAGGAAGTGATATAGGAAAACCAAAACTCACTACTACTCGAAATGAGTGGCTTTGGCCATGTGTTGTCGGTTTGAAGAGCTTCCCTCACTCCTAGCCATGCTGCAGGGAAATTACAGAAACAAACTCAGTTACAAAGCAATAAAGGGCACTGCTATGAGGGGTCCAATTCCACAAAGTCATTCATTCGCTTATTCATGTATTCCGTTCACTCAGAAAACTTTCATAGAGGGGATACCATATGCCAGACACTCCTAAGCTAAAATCCTTTCTGGAATAAATAGTGTTTGCCTGGGAACCAAAAGAAAGTCATCCCCATGTCTGCTGACTTATTTTTCCTACCTCGGGGAGAGAGACAATGACATTTATCGAGCAGTCTCACCTCTACCTCCCAGCAAGTTGTTTTATTTTAAGAATTGATCTTTCTATCTTGGCGCCAGAGTAACTAAGTTACCTAAGTCTTGGGGGTTAGGGTGGGGGACATTTAGGCTTATTTCAGAGGCTCCATTCCCCTACTTTGGCAACATTTTCCCAGTTACAATTCAATCCTCAGAATCCTGTAAGAACCTTCTAAGTGGTTTCTGTCATATCGTGATATATTTGGGAAGATGATATAAGCTAAGAACTGGTGGCCACCCAGATCACGCTCCTAGAAAAAATATGAGGATTTAATGCCCTGCAGCCATTCACTTAGGAGCTAACAAATTGCTGACCACGGTTCCATGCATTTAGAAAGAGTCCACTGATGACACCAGAGAAATTAGATGGTTAACTTTCACAATATTTTCCAAAGACCTTCAAGAAGGCCTAATACCTTGAATTGCCCCCTGCTGAGAAGCACTACTTTAGATTAGACCTCCTTCCAAGGATCTGTAGGACTTCCCTTCATTCCCTAAGTGGGCCTCTTGTCACTAGGAAGTTGTCAACGTGATGCATTGGCTTCCTTGGGCTGTTGTAACAAATTACGGCAAACCAGGTGGCTTAAAACAGCAGAAATGTACTCTCTCAAGTCTTAAAGACCAGAGTATGAAATGAAGGTGTCAGTAGGGTGACGTTCTCTTTGGAACCTCAAGGGGAGAATCCTTCCTTGCTTTTCTAGCTTCTGGTGGTTGCCAGCAATCCTGGGCCTTCCTTGACTTGGAGCTGCATCTCTTCCGTTTCTGCCTGGTCTTCGCATGGCTGTCCTCCCTCTATGTATCTCTGTGTCCAAACCTCCTTCTCCTTGTAAGGACCAGTCATTAGAGTTGGGGCCCATTCCAATTTAGTGTGTGACCTCATCTTAACTTGACTACATCTGTAAAGACCCTATTTCCAAATAAGGTCACGTTCACAGGTACCAGGGGTTAGGACTTCAATATATCATTTTGGAGAACACAGGTCAACCCACAAAAATACCCAAAATCTGAATCTTCTAATCTGAGAAAATTCCACCAAATGGCATTATAAACATGAGCCAGCACTTAGACTCTCTGGGCCTCCTCTGTGAAACTAGAAGAATTCCTGTTTTCCTCAAAAACCTTGTTGCAAGTTATAATGAAACAATTTTCTTCCTTCTTTCCCCCTTATTTCCTTCACTCCTTCCTTCCTTTTCTTCCCCTTCCCTCTCTCCGTCCTCTTTCTTTCCTTTATTTCTTTCCTTCCTTACTCTTTACAAATACTTATGAGTACTTACTATGTGATAACCCAATATTGGTACTATGTAAGATAGAAAGATAAAATGAGATCCCCACATTCAAAAAATCTGGACCCTGTAGGAAGATTCATATAGGAATCGTAGGAAGTTGAATCTTCCAACTGTACATAAATATTGTAATGTAAAGCAGAAGGGGGTAATCACCATAACAAAGTCATAGACCCAGTGACACAAAAATATGGAGAAAATAAATCAACTCCTGCTGGGGAGAATCAAGACGTAAGAGTTTGACCTTGAAAAACATCTAGGATTTGGATTTTCAGAGATTAGAAAAAGAATTTCCAGTTGAGCTGGGTGAGCAAAGATAGGGAGACAAGAAAACACAGATGTATATACATTTCTCAGTGTGTCAAGGACCCTTCATGTGTCATTCTACCAATACATTTCAGAAGTTTTCATGGAACAGAGATTGGAAGGAAAAGCACCAAAGAGCTAATTACCAATGATCATCTCTGGGAGGCAAAAATTTCTTTGTCTTTTTATATCTTTTCCTAATTTCCTTCAAGCTCATACATTATTTTTAAGTAGGAAGAAAAAATATTTTTTTTCAAGAAAGATTTTCAAGTCACTTAAAATAGTCATCAACAGGAAAAAAAAAAGAAACCGTATCTTTCCAGATACAAAATTATAATTGACTGAGCCGACTTCAATGACAGCAGCTATGACAGGGAGGAAGAGAAGGACCAGGAGAGGTAGTTGAGTTAGTTGGTTCCTGCAGATTCTGGCATTTCAGTCTGTACTTGAACGGTAGGTCGGAACTAGGGTTTTCCTTTAGGTAAGCAATGTCTGCCCTCTGCTGGTGATTCAAAAGTTATCAAAGGCAAACGTGTTCCTTTCCCATCTTTGTTAAGACAAAGTGATAAAGAGACGAGATATGTAAAAATCATCATTCGGATCTCTTGCACCTTTGGACAGGTTTTCAACTGATTTAAGCATGCTTCCTCATCAGAGAGAAAAATCTATTTGTTCACTTCCCCTTTGGGGCCAGTAGCAAAGCCTGACCTCAGGCTGACTCCAAAGCATCTTGTCCCCAAGTCGGAGGAACCAACTGGCAGGAAGGGAAGGCAGGTTTGATCCAGTCTGCAGAGTAGAAGGGAGGAGGGGGTGGGAGCAGTCCCTGTGCAGTGTTTGTGGGCGGGGTTTGCACAAAATACATGCCCTGAAGGCATCAGAGGTGTCTCCTAATTCAAGAGGGCTGATGATGTTTTTTTTTCCTGTTTGTTTGGGTTTTTTTAAGATTTTATTTACTTATTTAAGAGAGAGAGAGAGAACAAATGGGAGGAGAGGTAGAGGGAGAAGCAGATTCCCTGTGGAACAGGGAGCCCAATGCGGGGATCGATCCCAGGACCCTGGGACCATGACCTGAGCCAAAGGCAGATGCTTAACCAACTGAGCCACCCAGGTGCCTGATTATTTTTTCTGAATTAAGCTGAATTGAGTGATAACTTTAAACCACAGTTTCTCAATTTCAGCACTATAAACTTTCCAGACTGTCTAATTCTTGGTTATGGGACTGTTCTGTGTGTTATAGGATGCTTAGCACCATCCCTCACCTCTGCCCACTAGATGCCACTAGCATCCCCAGGCAAGTTGTGACAACCAAAATTAACCCCAGACATTGAGAAGTCCCCAAGGCACCCTGCAGAGAGAGGGCGCAAAATCGCCCCCTGCTGAGAAGGACTACTTTAGATTAGACCCAGCTTCTTTTCAAAACCTGGGTGTAGTTACCATCACTCATATTGTGTGCAAACAGCAAGGATGGTGAGGACGGAACACCCGGAGTTCAAGACTCTCTGCATCACCCTCGGCCAAGCCCCTGAACCATGTAGGACTTGGTTTTGTCAATGTAGTATACTGTTATCATAACTTCTAATTTGCAAGACTGTTATTCATTTTAACAAAAACTCACTAAGTTAGGCTAGCTGGCCTGTAGTGAGGACAGCAGGATGGACAAGTCAGAACATGACGTTACTGTGCCGAGCATAAAGCACTAGACAGATGTTCTTCTGTGACCAAATGAATGATGACTCTTTGGAAGATGGCACTTTAAGAAAGACCAAAGGCCGACAACCTGATTCACATTTCTGAGATTCAAAAAACTCTGAAAACTTTTTTCTTTTCTTTTTCTTTCCTTTTTTCTTCCTTCCTTTCTTTCCTCCTTTCCTTCTCTTTCTTTCTCTTTCTTTCTTTCTTTCTTTCTTTCTTTCTTTGTAATGCATTTGGCATCAAAATCTATTTGGTGGCCAAATCTGCCCTGACGTGAATGAGATTACTTATAATCTTCATTGGTCCTACTGAGTGTGAATATTCACATTTTTCTGCACAAATTTTAATGTGTTTGGTCAAGGGGTGCTTCCCCAGACTGTGCTGGGGACATTAAATTATATATGACACCATTTTATCTTTCTATCCCCCAGAACAATCTGAAAGTCAAAACACATACAGTCCCAAGGGTTTTGGATAAGGAACTGTGGACCTTATATATGCAAATTAGCAGGGAAATAAGCAACACAGGAACTAACACTTTGCCACCAGAAGCATTAATTCTCATTGGTATCTTGTACTGTGCCAGGCAAACCGTGAGCTTCTCCTGTGAGATCAATGGGGAAGGATGGCTGTGTGAGGTTGCGTGTAGGGTGTGTGAGTTTTGTCCCTGGATCAGCAGAAGTCACCCCTGTCCAGAGACATTACGCACTATTTTCATTCATCACTCGGAGAGGAAAGGGACAAAACCTTTCTTCCAATGGGCTCCTGGTCACAGAGGTGGCCCAGTCTCCCTCTGCGGCCACCAGCCATTCGAAGCAGCCCCCTGCTGAAAACGGTGTTTGCCTCAGGCCAAGTGTAGCAGGGACTCACTTCAGCTCACCAAAGTGGACTGCCCTGGTCCGTACTGTCTTCATGCCCTTCCAGCCCAGCAACTTGGACCAAGATAAACATCTCCTCCGTCCTTGGGACCTAAGCTCTCCTCCAAGTGTGTGTGGGAATTGAAGGGGATGCTTTCATCTGTTGTTCAATGTGCAAAAGATTTTATGGGAGACACAGATTAATCTGCTCAGAAAATAAGAAGAGAAATTTATGGTAAATTCAGGTTTCACAACCCCTAAAGGGGTTTTACTTTTAAAAATTTTAGTTGAGGGGCACCTGGGTGGCTCGGTCGGTTAAGCGTCTGCTTTTGGCTCAGGTCATGATCCCAGGGTCCTGGGATCGAGCCCCGTGTCAGGCTCCCTGATCAGCTGGGAGTCAGCTTCTGCCTCTGCCCCTCCCCCTCGTGTGCTCTCTGTCTCTCTCTCTCTCAAATAAATAAATAAAATCTTTAAAAAAATTTTTTTTTAGTTGAAACCAGAGCTCGCTGTCTTACTACCACCAACTTCGATCTCTCAGCCTTCAAAGGACTCATTGCCTCCTTGACTCGGTGCTCCACTCGCATTTATTTGTTTGAAAATATATGCTGAATCCATATTGTGTGCTAAATGCTGTGCCAGGTGATGAAAATATACACATGACTAAAGCACGACCCCTGCCTTGGAAAAGTCAAGGACCAAGAGGGGAGACATCCTTGGACAACGGGCTAACCCCAAACACTTTATGAACAAAATTTATTTTTCATTTCCCCTAAGTCTGTGGACTAAAAGTTTGTGGTCAGCAGCCTAGGCATGCAGACCAGCTGCACAGGCTTATAAATAAAGTTTTACTGGAACACCCCCACGCACCTTGCTTACGAAGGGCCTGTCGTTGCTTTCTCACTACAGAGGCAGAGTTGAGTTTGCTCTCAGCATGCAACGGACACCGGATGATTCGTACAGCCTAAAACATTTACCATATGACCCTTAAAGAAAATAGCTTCTCAATGCCTGGCATTAGGGATAGGTGGAGGGGTTGTAACGAGGAAAGCTGTGAGAGGAGATAAAAGGCAATGGCTGGCTCAAGCCCCTGAGAAGAACAGCAAAATGGCAGTGTTTAAGTAGGCATTTGGTTCAGCTGCGTATCACAGAAAATCCAATTTTAGGCTTAAACAGAAAAAAGGTTTCATTTCTCCCACATAAAAGAAGTCAAGAGCTTGACGGTCCAAGGTTGGCTTGGTGGCTCCAGGATCATCCGGGACCTGGTTTCCTTTTCCTTCTGCTCCGCCATCATCCTTAGCAGGAGATCTTCCTCCTCCAGGTTGTCTCGTGGTTCAACATGGCTACTGGAGCTCCAATAAGTACATCTATGTTTCAGACACACAAAGAAAGGGTAGGACAAAAGAATCTACCCTCTGTTTAATTCAACTCTCTACGCTTCCATTTCCAACTCACTGGCCACCTGTAGCTACAAGGAGGATGGAAATGTAGTCTCCCGCAGCACCCTTTGTATGAACCCTTCACAGTTTTCCCACTGAATCATACATAGAGAGGTATATAGATGTTAACACATTCATAGCTAGGATGAAAGAGCCTCATACTGAATTCCAAAATGGACATTCTGAACAATGCTTACATAAGACATAGGAAAACCCCTTCCCTCTGCTTGTCATTAATGTATTTGTTCATTTCTCAAACACTGCTGAGCCTCCACTGTGTGTCAGACCTGGTGCATGCCACAAAGCCTTCTGATTTTCTTTTCTTTTCTTTCTTTTTTTTATATTTGTCAGTGTTCTTTCTTATTTCAGAAAACACTGGGATAGAAGGAAACTTTTAAGGTATCCTCTAAAACAGTGAATTCTTCCATGATTAATAGAGGTGAGTTTATTTTCTTTTATATAATATAAATGTGTAACTGCTAGCAAATGATATATGTCTTTAGATAGTATGTCCAAATCATATGGATTAAAGTGGCTTTGTGTTATTGTGAATATAAAAGGAATTTAAGGGCGCCTGGGTGGCTCAGTTGGTTAAGCGACTGCCTTCGGCTCAGGTCATGATCCTGGAGTCCTGGGATCGAGTCCCGCATCAGGCTCCCTGCTCTGCAGGGAGTCTGCTTCTCCCTCTGACCCCCCCCCCTCATGTGCTCTCTCTCTCATTCTCTCTGTCTCAAATAAATAAATAAAATCTTTTAAAAAAATAAATAAATAAATAAATAAATAATAAATAAAAGGAATTTAAGGGGTATAAAAGCACTCATACGCTGTAACTGCTTGTTCATGTTTTTCTCTCCCCCTCTCTTCCATCTACTCCTTAAGAACTTCTTTGTATTTGCTGACTGCAGGTGCTTAATAAATGTTTGATGAGGGAATGAAAGATTGGTCTTCCAACCTCTGGTTGAGGATTCTCTGCCTTTATAACTGAACTTAGTGACTGTTTCCTGTTCTCCTGAGACAGACAACAGAGAAGCAGATAATACTTAGATATGTGCAGGCTTTTACAATTTTTTAAGTCTCTCACATACATTAAAAAATAATTTTAAAGTTAGATTGATCCAAAAAATACACCTTGTTGTGGTAGGGAGCTCCCCTTTTACACTGAAGGAAGTTAGGAGAAGTTGTCTCCTTCCTTCTAACTGGTCCACTAAATATTCGTCTTTAAATGCGGGGTTTGAAAGTATACATTTCAGGTGGTGGAATAAGCATCACTACCTGCTTCAACTAAAGAAAAATCAAAAGTTTAAACAGTGTCAAAGGCAATGCAAATTGGGATTTAGTAAAATTTTGTTGAACATAAAATATTTGAAGCATAAGAATGCTTTCCTAAAAGAGGTAAAAATCACCACAAAAACAGTGATTCCAAAGTTATTCCACTCGGGAGTGTGGGTTCCATATTCCTGCAGAAAAACCTGCAGGAAAAATTTTGGGCCACCAAAGCGTGCTCCACCAAAATCCAGAGGAACCGCCTCAATGAGCTCCCTACAGAGCCCTCAGATTTTGAAAACTACTATGGGCCAGTCTCAAAGCTCTCATGGTTGTTTTCCCAACCAATTTTCCATAAACTGTGCTCCATGGAAAAGTACTGTATCTTCAGCTCTAGATTTCCAGGTCAGGACACCATTTCTTACAGACAGAGTCGCGTGGGATCAGTGTTGCCTCAGACTGGAGTTCTATGTCAGCTATAATCCTTTTGCAGTAGTGGGACCTGTCCTATTTTTGCATCTGCTCATGAATATAGGAATTTACATTTCGTTAATTTATGTTTTCCACTTCTCTTAAGTACACTGATGTTGAATAAATCAGAACAATATGAGAATATATGAGGCTGTAACGTTTAATTTAGCAATTAATAATTAAGATTAAGAGAACTGTTTGTCATTTAGAAACACCAGGATTAATCCTTTTAATTACCATCTGGATTTCTTTTAAATTATCTGATTTGTTTAATCCTTGTTTACTTTCATTTAAAAGCCCTCAAATTTCCCTAATTTAGCACACCAGATATTCAGCTAATCGCCTTAGTAGAAAACAATGCAAAAGATGAAGGAATTTAGCTCTAGGAGCACTCTAGTGGTAGAAAAACATGGAGGATGGGAGAGACCCTACCTTTCAAACCACATTAGCCACCCATTATTACCTGCAGGGCCCTGGGCAAGTCACTTCCTGTCCATCAATTTCATTGCCTTCCTTTGTAACATGAGAGAGTGCTGGAATGCAGCAGTGGATTTTACTTTTTATTTTTAAGTTAACCCATTCTTTTGTAATGAAGGAGAATATTTTATCAATGTCCTTGCTCTAGAGAGATGGCAAATGGGTTCCATTTGGTTTCACCCAAGCACTGGAGGTTTTCCCTTCCTCACTGCACCCCCTCTGCAGGTCTCCAGAAACACGTCCGCCATCAGCCATGGGGATGGGACTCATGCATGTGGGACGAGTGTTCTGATTCAAGTTGTCCACACGGAGTAAGAGTCATGGGACCTGTTCCAAGTGTGCTCAGCCATATGTTTCAGAAGTTAAATAGTGGATTAAGTGAGGGATTTATTTCTTTCATTTAAGAGGGAAACTGAGTAGCAGGTAAGCCAGCCCAAGTGTGGCTGCCCAATGACTGGGCTCCTTCTATATCCCTGCTCTGCCATCCTTAGAAAGTAGTCACAGAGTGTCTGGGGCATCTCCAGGCATCATTTCTCCATTTTAGGCAGAAAGGGGAGGGAAAGGAGAGGGCAAAAGGTTCATGCCAGCCGATTTTCTCCATTTTTATGAGTAAAGCAATGGCTTTCCTGGAAGCCTCATCCAGTGGAACATGGAAGCCTTTCATTCATATCTCATTGACCAGAAACTGCCCACATGACCTTGAAGGAAGCCTAGGAATTTTTTGATGAACATGTCACCACCCTGAACCAAACTGAAGATATAAAAGCAAGGGAAAGAGGTGATGGAAACTGAGGAGGCTACTAGCTGTATGTGCCACAGGAATGAGAAGGTATTGGAACAGAGATGGAGGTTGTCATGCTAGTCATTAGATGATACGCAGATGGCTGGCTAAGAGGGAGTCTTCACCACACGCCAAGAAATCCATTGCCAAACTCCTCCTTGTGGGGGACACAGTGCTCACTCCAATGAAGACTTGGCTTCCTTTGACATCCAACATAGGTGAGCCATTCATCGATGACTTAGATGCCAGGGAGCCTGGCAGGCTCTAGATGCTGACTGCACCGATCAGAATCTGATCCCTCACCCATACCCCACTGACCTCCCTTCCTATTCACTTCCCCCCTATCTTTCCCTCTCTCCCATCTCTGAGAGTCTTTCCCAAGGCAGGAGTCTTCGCCTTTCCTCACTTCCCAAATCTCTATCCTACACACAGAAATTTGCCCTCTCGGAAACCCAGGTTTTTGACATTTACAACCCAAGAATGCCTTCCCTTTTTTTGTCCCTCTGACTTCTCTGAGTCATCTTTCTCCTAAGGCAATGGACACTGAAAACCATGCTCACTGAATGGGTCAAGGACCCAGGGTGCAAGGAAATACCCGAAACAAAAACAATTTAAATTTTAAAATATCATTCCTCCGCTCTTCATGTGAAATCTTACCCCAAAACCCAAAATGTAGAAGGGATAAAAACTAGAGCCAATATAATTAGGGGGTGGATGGGACATGGGAGTGCCCCAAGGCCCCCCTCATGAGGCCTGTAAGAAGTCAGTCAAGGAAAGTTTGAAAATTCACCAAATTGCAACATCTGTTCCATCTCGAATTTCTACAATTCCATTTTAAGGAGCCAACTTTCAGTCTATTTTCCCCAAGCTTGAGAATAGCCCCACATAATAAGTGTGACAGATGAAGTAAATGATGATTAAGGTGGACATGGTCCCAGCCTTTCCTTGACCCTGACCCTACTCCTTGGCCTGTTTCTGGCTTTCTGACTTCCCCACACTCCAAGCAGGGATTTGTGATGAGGAATCAACATGGAAGAATGAGAAACAAAAAACACCAGGTCAAAAAGTTAAACATAGAAATGGTATATGACCCCCCAAAAAATAAGAAAGAAAGAAGAAATAATATACGAGCCAGCAATTCCATACCTAGGAATAGACCCAAAAGAATTGAAAAGAGATACTCAGATGCACACTTGTACATTCATGTTCATAGCAGCCCTATTCACATTAGCCAAAGGTTAAAAAAAAAAATGCCCATCAACAGACAAATGGATAAACAAATTGTGGTACATACATACAACAGAATATTATTCAGCCATCAAAAGGAATACAGTACTGATACACACTGGATGAAAACAGCATGATCATTGGGAGAAACCAAACATAAAAGGCCACATACCGCGTGATGCCATTGATGTGAAATGTCAGAGTCGGTGAATCCAATGATACAGAAAACAGGTGAATCGGTGGGTGCCAGGGGCTGGGGGAGAGGAGAATAGGGAGTGACTGTGTGTCTATGAAATAGACACGGGCTTTTATTTGGGGAGGATGAAATGTTTTGGAACTAGAAGTAGTGGCTGCATAATATTACGAAGTTATTAAATGCCACTGAGTTGTTCACTTTAAAGTGGTTAATTTTATGAATTTCACCTCGATTTTTTTTTTAATCAGTTTTTTAAAAAAGGAAAGAAGAGGTAGCACTAAGGAACATTTGCAGGAAGAGTGTTTGCGGGAAGTAGCTGAGAAAGAGCACATGAAGACAGCAGACAGGAGGGGACACTGCTGGCGATTTATGTCCCTTCCCTCCTCTGGGGTCCTCCCCTGTCGCAGTGAAGAATACAAGCTCTGCAGCCAGGCTGCCTGCTTTTAAATCCCAGTCTCGTGACGTACTCACCGTGACCCTGGGCCATATCTCAGTTTCTTCTCTGTAACATGGAGACAATAACACCTAACTCCCAGGAGGTGTTAAAGGGGTGAGTGAATTAATCCATATAGAGCACTTAGAAGGGCGTGGGCCACCACAAGCCTTCAGTGAATGTGACCCCATGTTCTTCATCATTTTGGACTGATGGACCTGCTCCTTTGGCCAGACCATTTCAGAAATGAGCCATGTCAGTTGTGCTTTGTAAGTCATAGACCGGTGTTTCCCTATTCGGTGATTTTTTTAAATGCAAACTGTAAATAACCTCACCTCCCAAAAAAGCTGTTTAGATTCCTAGGGCTGATATAACAAAGTAGCACAATCTGCTTGGCTTAGAACAACAGAAATTTATTCTCTCATGGTTCTGGAGGCTAGAAGTTAGAAATCAAGGTGTTGGCAGGTCCATGTTCCCTCCAAAGCCTCTAGGGGATGATCTTTCCTCACTTCTTGCAGCTTCTGGTAGCCCCAGGCATTTCTTGGCCTGTGACAGCAGAACTCCGATCTCAGCCTGCGTCTTCACATGGCCAACTTCCTGTGTGTCTTCCCATCGACTGCCCCCTCTATGAGTGTCTGTGTCCAAATTCCCTCTTCTTATAAGGACACTGGTCATACTGGAGTAGGGTGAGGCTCACCCTACTCCAGTATGACCTCATCCTAACTAATTATGTCTGCAATGACCCTATTTCCGAATAAGGTTAGAACTTCAATATGTATCGTGGGGTACACAATGCAACCCCTAACTAATCACTATTGCTCTCCTAATGTGTTCATAAGCCCCACTGCCACCCTTCTGTGGTCCGGCCTAGGCCAGGGAGCTGCCGGAACAGTCTTGAGGGAGCAAAAAGCCTTCCTTCTGCAGACATATCTCTCATTTGATACACTGCATTTTGTCCACACTCTATAATGATGGGTCACATTCGTTCCTCCGCTGGCCTATGAACTCCCTAAGTGTTGGGACTAGATCATACTCAACTCTGAAGAGTAGAAAAGTACTAGAAGACTACCTAGTACCTGCATGGAGACTTCAACAGTTGAGAAAAGAAAGGAAGAAAGGAAAGAAGGAAAGAAGATTCAAATGTCTAGGGCTTCACAGCCCCCACCTGCGGGTGACACCTGGCCCTCAGCTCTTCCTTCTCTGTTTCACCTCTTGTTTCTTCCACATGCGCCCCCTTCTTTGCCTCCATCCAGGCTCTGCTCTGGACTGCCAGTAGCTACTCGGACCGCAGGCTAGAGGTAAGAGCTCTCTGGGGTTCCTAAATGACGTGAACTCCCTCTGACCACTACAACCAAATCTGTGATGGCCTTAGGGTCTCAGCACCCTCCCTGACAAGGCCAGGACATGAAGGACACCAGCCTTTCCCCTGATCACCTACAGTTCAGCCTAATGCCCACGTAAATCATAGTTGCCAAGCTTGATGGAGCACTTACTATATGCCGGGCAATCATATTCCATTCTACTCTCCTCACACGGGTCAGCTCATTGACAGCTCACAATAATCCAATGTGGTAGAAACTACTGCTAACTCTTCTTTACAGATGAGGAAACTGAGGCTTAGAGAAGTTAAATATCTTGGCCACAGTCACCGCTACTGAGTGTGGGGACCAGAATCTGACTCCAGGCAACCTAATGGCAGTTAAGACAAAAATATCCCAAACTTGGAAGTGGACAAAAAGGTGGCTGGCTGCCTTTTCAGGGCCATACTGGAACATGCGACAGACCCACGCCAGAATTATCCTGTCCTCCACGAGGTTCACCCTAATGGCTCACTCTTTACTTTTGATTAGGGTCTTCTGCAACTTCGTGAGGGTGGATGTTAACTTGTACCAAGCTGAGAGCACCTCAAATGATCACTGACCTGGGTGCCTGGGTGGCTCAGTCATTAAGCGTCTGCCTTCAGCTCAGGTCATGATCCCGGGTTCCTGGGATCGAGCCCCGCATCGGGCTCCCCGCTCAGCAGGAAGCCTGCTTCTCCCTCTCCCACTCCCCCTGCTTGTGTTCCCTCTCTCGCTGTGTCTCTCCTGTCAAATAAATAAATAAAATCTTAAAAAAAAAAAAAATGATCGCTGGCCCTCAGCAATGAGAAGGGATTTCCCTCCAGTGGAAAAGTTCACTCCAAAGGTGACAGTTCTATTGTCCCCCAGGAGATTAGCCAGTTCCCAGCTACTGCGGCAATCTTCTTCCAGCATTCTTGCTTTCTGTGACTATAAATCCTCCCGTCTCTACTGTAAGCCTTTGAACCAGGTTTACCACCCTGCTAGTTCCCTCATTAATGAGTTAATGAAATCTGTGACACGTGTTCATTCTATATTTATGAGAGTTATGTTTTTAATGTTTTGAAATTTTTACCTGGTATACCAAAGTCCATAAACTTAACCACTCTACTAGAATGAATGAATGAATGAATGAATGAGTTAAACCAGAAGATATACGTTGAAACTAAAAAAATTAAAAACAAATAATAAAAATAAATTTTTTAAAAAAGAGGATATATGTTGATGATATTTAAGAAGGGAGTACAAACCACAATGAGAACCCACAGGTCCCTGAAAGAGCAATTTGTAAACTGGCACGAAAGAGTATTGTTACGCTACATGCTAATTCCCCACAAAAACTGAGTCCAGCATATTTAACAGCAGAAGCTGCTCTGGGATTCCTAGCTGTTGGTTGCTTTGGGAATTTGGTGAAAGTGAGACAGACCTTTGAGACCAAGATTGGAACTTACCAAAGAGCCAGCCGCTCCCCCAGGAGACTGAACTGTGTGTCTCTCAAAGGGTGTAACCTCCTGGGGATTCTGAAAAGGGAAAACAATTAATGTTTTTACCAATAGCCTGGCTCAACAAAAAAAAAAGAACCCCAATTCAAGACTGCTAATAGAAGTTAATAAATGAAATAACTACAACACAGTGCATCATATTATTGCTTGGAATATAGAAGGTGTTTAATAGATATTTAACAAGTCAAAAACTTGCTCCCCAGTGCAGAGAAATCACTTCTGTGAAAAATAAAGCCGGGGCACCTGGGTGGCTCTGTCGTCGAGCGTCTGCCTTCGGCTCAGGTCATGATCCCAGGGTCCTGGGATCGAGCCCCGCATCGGGCTCCCTGCTCTACGGGAAGCCTGCTTCTCCCTCTCCCACTCCCTCTGCTTGTGTTCCCTCTCTCGCTGTCTCTTTAAAAAAAAAAAAAAGAAAAAGAAAAAGAAAGCCAAGTTGAACCAATTCCATTGAAGATACCTTTCAGAGCTATTAAAGTTATTTTCTTTATTTGGGGAAAGATTATGACACACATACATAGTTCCAAATCACTGCTAATAACTTGCTAATAGTGCTAATGGAGTTCTTAATTATATGGGAAAGACCATGAATGACCTATTTTTCAAGTGTTCAAAAATGGAAATATACATTAAAAACCCATTGCATCTTTCTGGGTTTCTTTTCTGGGGTGGTTATGGGTATTTATGATTTCTATTTGTGGAAGGATTCCACCAGCACACCATTGGATAAGGGAGACTTGGGGCAGTTTTAAGGGATGACGTCATAAAATATCGATAGGCTTCCTGAAATGAACCACGAGTTAGGAACATACTTTATTAACATTATTCTAAGCCGTAGGGATACAGCAATAAACAAAATGCACAACATGTCTTGTCATCTTGGAGTTCAGGTGCTAGTAGGGAAAAACAAGACATGAAAAAATAAAACAGAAATGTACATAGTAAGATAGAGGGTGATGCATGCTATGGAGAAAAGTAGCACAGGAACAGGGAAGAGGGAATTCCAGGTGGGGACTAGGGAAGGAACTTGCAATTTAAAATAGGATGGTCTAGGATGGCCTCACCAAAAACGGTTGTTAAGGACGTGAGAGAGAACATGATAAGGTATTTGGGGAAAGAGCATTCTAGGAAAATAGCAAGGACAACAAGCATCCTGAGGCAGGAGCACGCCTGGTGGGTCCGAGGGACAGTAAGGAAGTCCTTGGGGCAAATGGCATGAGTGAAGACAAAGTAGCAGGAGCTGGGGACAGAGTGGGAGGGTAGATCAGGTAGGGTTTGGGGTAGAGGACTGGTCTGACCCCTGAGGTCTTCCCAGGAGCACCTGGCCACTGGATCGAGAACGGATGGAGAGGGGTCAGGGCAAAACAGGAAGACGAATTAAGAGCTGCTGCCTTGTGGATGGAAGACATTTTTCCCAACTGCCTTCACCTCCAAAGCTCAGGCCACTTAAAAATGTGTCCAGGCTGCCTTGCTGTGTCACCTTGCAATGATCAGTTTTAATCCCTGCTCTGTGAGAGAATCAAAGAGGAGAGAAGAGAAAATGGAGCTGGACATGAGGGTTATAGTTTCTCAGGAAATAAGAAAAAAAATAAAATTGCAATCTGCGTTTTTGACAGGGAAATTGAGTGGACTCAAGTCCTCTTAGGAAGAAAGAAAGCTAATGTTAGTAAGTTAAAAATAACAATGCAAGACGGAGTGTGCTGGAATAATTAGCCTTGAAAAGGGGTTGCCCCAGTGATCTCATTACATTTCCTCAGATGACTTTCCTAAGCAGTGACAGGTGAGTGATAGGACACTGCGGGATGGCCAGGCACAAGGGTCTCATTTTAAAAACCTATAATTTAATGTGGAAATAAATGGCAGAGCCCCAAAACATCAAGATCAACTAGACGATAGTTAAAGAAAATGACACGCACTGGTGTCCTATAAATAGCTCTCTTGGGATGGACCATCACTCTGTCCTTTGCTGTAAGTCAAGACCATGAGCTGTTGGTATCTGTGGACACCTGCCAAACGCACATGAGTGGAGTTTCCTGTACATTAAAATTGTACAACACCGTTGAGTGTATTTATTTTTTCACCATTCAGTGTAGATGCAGGTTTGTAGAGTTGTTTTCTGAACTGCACTTATGGAAGCCAAGGCCCACTGCCGGGAAGGCTAATGCTTTGTTGCAGGTCAGTGTTTTTTTTGCCCTGCCTGCTGACTTGCATGAACTGAAACAAAAACCAATTATTCTCCAAGATCAAAATCTTCAGATGCCTCGGGTGCCTGGGTGGCTCAGTTGGTTAAGCGACTGCCTTCAGCTCAGGTCATGATCCTGGAGTCCCAGGATCGAGTCCCGCATTGGGCTCCCTGCTCGGCAGGGAGTCTGCTTCTCCCTCTGACCCTCCCCCCTCTCCTGCTCTCTCTCTCTCATTCTCTCTCTCAAATAAATAAATAAAATCTTTAAAAAAAAAAAATCTTCAGATGCCTCAAGAGCAGTTTTAATTTAATTTTAGAATTATGGGCTGGCTTTCTCCCTCGCTTGTTAGTGTCAGATATAGCCAAATTAAAAACATTGCCAAGTAATGGAAAGTTACTTAAATCTCTCTCTGATGACTGTTGCCTGCTTCCAACCATTATGATCATTTTCTGGCTGGCCACAAACACATTTATTTTTAAATAGAATGCCCCATGGCTCATTTTGAGCTATTTTTCTCACCCCATTTATTGACCTCTATCCCTTTCTCTCATTCTCTTGGAAGCCTGAACCTCAATTCCATAAATACATTAAAAATAAAAACTGATCCCATTTGGAATGAGGTCATATCATTGAATTTATTCTTGGATCGCATCATGACTTAAACAATTTTTGTTTGCTCTATAATATGATAAGAATTCAGGTGTGGTCAAGCTTCAATTTCTTGGCATTCATAGTGTCAGAGGGAAGCACTCAAGTTGAACTATTCCTTCCTGATCCCAGCTGATTCAAGCTTTGGCCCTGCCTGCGCCTCAGGATAAACCATCCTGCAATCTCTTAGCAGGTGGGCTGAACACTACCCATTTAGTGGCTACAAGCAGTCACCAAATAGGATACTCCTCCCTGCCCATAACATCATCTAACTCAACATCTCAACCTCAACTGACACCTCGGTGTTACCCAAGAATCTTTCTAATGTGTCCATTCATTAATTCAGTTGGTTTTACTGAGTGCCTACTATGTGCAAAGCCCTGGGCCAGACACAAGAGAGTCAATGTCTACAGACAGCTCCATCTTCTGTTCCTCCTACAGCTATTTCTAACCTACGCTGTTCTCCTGGAGCCTCCAGCCCCAACACCTCTCTCGTTCCTTTTAGCAGTGACCTAGCCAATTTTAGAGAAGGACTCCCTCAACTTCCATGCCATCCTGATATCTAAACAAATATCAGCCCCTTCTCTATCCTTCCTTCCCTTCTTCCCTCCTCAGTGGAAAGGGTATGACATGGTTCCATCAGTTTCTATTTCCTTAGGGGTCTTGCTTCATCAACTTTCCCCTCTCTCTTCTTCATATTTATTCTCATCCTTGCTAGTGGTTCTTTGTCTCTGTCTCTCCTTAGCCATGCTTCTAGAAAGAGGAATCTACACATTCTATTACCACTTCATCATCTCAGCAACAGCGTTAACATAATTGGTTACCAAATATGAATCTATGCCCGAGGTTCCTCCATATATGATCAAAGACCTACTGGATATATCAGCAGTTGGATGGCCCAAGACACCTCAAACCTCATATGCTTGAAATTGAACTCACTGACTTGCCTCTTTCCATCTTGATGCTCATGAGCATCAAGAACTGTGAAAAGTCTGAGATGTTACCTACTAACTTGCAAACAAGCAAGTTCATCTGCCATCGTTCCACGGAGGCTGGTAGAAGATATGAAACCCCTGGGTCAGAGATGAAGGAGAGTTTATTACTGACAACAACTGCAGTAGCCAGAGTATCAGCATATATTGCTCTGATTCCTAGAATCCCGTTTCCCACAGGGAGATGCAGAAAGGGCCAGATGGCATCTGCACATGCAGCCTGGTTACAGGCAAGCAACTCTGAGTTTAGGGAGACTGCTTTTTGCTCCAAAGCGAGACAGTACATTTCCCAAGGTTGTTTGCTTACGTGTTCAATGAAATGCAGGGAATGTTATAGTAGCTAACTCACCAGGTTGTCATGAATATTGTGTTTAGAAAAAAATAAAGCCTTTAAGATAATGCCAGGCAGAGTAAGCCCTAATATTATTTCATAGCCCTACCAATCAATAGTTAAGTGGCTGAGGGTGTGCTATTCACTTCCGTAAGCCCATGCCAAGCACAGTATGTCACATACAGTAGTTGCAAGATGTCTACTAATATTGGCTGTCAGATAGCTGAAGATCTTGAAATGTCACTTGTACTATTTTACTGTTCAGGCTAGACTAAATGCTATGATGGTAGAAATCTTAAATACTGACTCATCTTAGGCTTAACAAGTAAATAATGATGTTAATGATAACTGTGGAAGCTGTCAAGTTAACATGAGTTGTGTAGGAAAAAAAAAATCACCTAATATCTTGCTCTTTAGAGATTTAACAATGTCTAAAGGCTTGTTTTATGTTCCATGGAAAGTACTGTGATTCCTTTAAATAAGGAGTAGGTTAACAGGGGCAACTTCAACAACAACAAAAATGCCTTTGCTCTAATAATTAGTTTGACCTACAGCACAGTGAATCTCTGACAAATCCCCTCAAAGTTCACTGGCTATTGTATTTTAACATGAAATCTGTCTAGTAAATAAAGATTTACTGAGTATATTCTTTGTGCCAAGCCCTGCCCTAGGTGGTAGGGATATCGTATGCAGAGGAAAAGGCCACCAGCTTTCCAATCCTGGAGGATTCACATTCAGGAGGGAAGAGAAGCACCCAAAACTCAAATACAGAGATGTTGAAGGAGTTGACGGGATACCAATAAATAGCCTTCTGAGCCCATTAAGAAAGAAAATAAAAGCATCTGCATATGGTAACCAAAATATCACTTTTAATACTAACACAGCTGACACAGAAAACCTGGCATTAGATGTAGGAGCCAAATGAGATTTCAATGCCCAGTACCCCTGACAACTTATCCATGGAAGTCACAGAAGTGCTGGGTCACCACAGGCGGAAGTCCCCACACCACAGGCCCTTACCATTTCTACAGGGCTGAAAATGGTAACAAGTACTCTCGGCAGTCAGGCAGATCCCGAAAAGAGAAGGCAGTAGAAGGGTCTCTGTTACTCATGTCCCGTTCCTCCTCAGACTTATTCCTCAGACAACCCGCTTCCCATTTGTAGGGAGGAGAAAGGAGTGAAGCAGAAGGCCAGGAGTGTTGGGTGAAATGCCTTCCTCCTGAAAATCAGAAGAGCAGAGAAATAATATTCCCCTTTAACAATGAATCGGATACTTCCGGAAACAAGTAAAATTATGGAGAACATGACATAGGGCAATATAAGAAAGGGAAGTAGGGGAAGAAACTTCCCTATCTGGATGTTCTCTCCAAGGAGTGGCATTTGAGTTGGACTCAGCCAACTAGGAGGACAGTCTAAGCAGAAGGAATGGCAAGGGCAAAGGCTCTGATGGGAATAAATTGGGTGGGCCCGGGGACAGAAAGAAGGCCAGGGAGGGGCGCCTGGGTGGTTCAGTCGGTTGAATGTCCAACTCGTGGTTTCAGCTCAGGTCATGATCTTGTGGTCCTGGGATCAAGCCCCAAGTTGGGCTCTGCACTCAACTCAAAGTCTGCTTGAGATTCTCTCTCTCCTCCTCTGCCCTTCCCCCTACTCACATGCGCCCTCTCTCGCACTCTCTCAATAAATAACAAGAAGAGAAGAGAAGAGAAACGAGAAGGAAGAAAGGAAGGAAAGAAGGAAGGAAGGGAAGGAGGGAGGAAGAAAGGCCAATGAGACTAGAGCGGTAAGGTAAGCTGAATAATGAATAATGCCCTCCATCAAAGATACCCATAACCTAATCCCTGGGACCTGTGAATACATTACCTTAATGGCAAAAGGGACTTTGCAGGTGTGATTAATTGAAGGCTCTTGAAATAGGGAGAGTATCCTGAATGATCCAGCTGGGCCCAATGTAATCACAGGCATTCTTAGAAGAGGGAGGCAGAAGGGTAAGATAGACAGGGAATGGAAGATGTTATACTGCTGGCTTTTGGCTTTGAAGATGGAATCATGGGCCAAGGAATACAAATGGCCTCTGGAAGCTAGAAAAGGCACAGAAACAGATTCTTACTTGGAGTTTCCAGCAAGAACACGGCCCTGCCAACACCTTGACTTTAGGACTTCTGACCTCCAAAACTGTAAGAGAACAGATGTGTATTGTTTGGGCCACGAAAGCTTGTGGTAATTTGTTCCAGGAGCAATAGAAAACTAATACAGGCCACGTGAACAAGAGGAGGTGAGGAGGTGAAACCCAAGAGTGTGTTAAGGGCCAATTATGTAGGCCCTTGTAGGTCAGAAGAGAGCATGAGTTTTATTCTGGTTGCTATGGGAAGTCATGGGAGTATTAAGTAGAGGAGTGGTATTTTCTAGCCAATGTTCTGGCTGCTGTGTAGACCAGAAGACTAGTCGAGAGCTTGTTGCGATAGTCTAGAGGTCTTGAACCAGGGCTGCAACACTGGAAAGCAGGAAAGGTGGATTGACCGAATTGTGAGGAAGAAAGAATCAAGCTGGCCTGCCTTCTTGCATGCGCATCCACCTTAACTCACTCAGGCTCTGACGCCCCCCTTGGGTCACTGACACCTCCTCCCTCAACAAGATCCTTGACCTGCTCAACCCCACCTCATGGCTTTTGTTCTGCTTCCGAAAATGCTCAATATTGTTTCAAAGTTGTTTTTAAAAATATTCTGTGAAAAGATAGGTGTCCCTTTTAAGAAGTGCTATTTATAAAAGTTGTAGATTCGTGGAGACAGCTCAAACAATGAGGGAAATGCTCTCCTATTAAAATTTGGCAATATGTGAGAAGCTCGAGATGCAGTAGTGACTGAGAACAAAAATAAAGTGGAAATTGGATTCTTGTTGCTCAGGAGAACGAGCTTTTGTCATTGTCATAGTGAGCATGAGGTTCATTGTCTGCTGTCTCTTTTTCTGCTTTGAAGAGATGTAGAGGAATCAGGGGGGCCCAACAACCTTCCAAGGCAATAAGGAAGCTAGAAGGATAAACTTGCTTACCTTTAATTACCTGGGTAATGTCACATCCAGATGAGATCACAGGGGACTGGGAGAAGCAGAGAAGCCCCAAATTGGCCTGAGTCCCAGAAGTATAAACCTTTCTCAGGAGGCCTCTGACTCCAAGACAAGCCTTCAGAGTGAATAATAAAGATGAAGACTGGCTATGTTACCAGGGTTACTTTTCTCGGGGGCGGGGGGGTGCTGCCCCTCCAAGGGGATATTGCATTTTTTTTATGTTTATTCAAATTCAATTAATTAACATATATTGTATTATTAGTTTCAGGGTTACTTTATTTTTTAAAAAAGATTTTATTTATTTATTTGACAGAGAGAGAGAGAGAGATAGTGAGAGCAGGAACACAAGCAGGGGGAGTGGGAGAGGGAGAGCCAGGCTCCCCGCCAAGCAGGGAGCCCGATGCGGGGCTCTATCCCAGGACCCTGGGATCATGACCTGAGCTGAAGGCAGATGCTTAACGACTGAGCCACCCAGGCGCCGCTCAGGGTTACTTTAAACCAGAACTCCTAGATGTTAAAGACTGAATTCAACTATTAGGAAAATTACTGAATTGTACATAGGCATTTTCTTTTTTATAATAGATATATGATGTGTAAATAGAAGATCAGTAAACATTCCTGCTTTCAGCCATGATGGACTAGGCTATACTCAACCAACTCTTTTACCAAGAACAACTAGAAAAGTTGGATAGAATTCACCACGCATTTGTTTGAAGGCATTCCAAAGCTACCAAAACAGTCAGGAACTGAGAGCCCACAGTCCTCAGTTTATGTTCCTTCCAGAGGCAGAATCCAAAAGAATGATTTGAGTCTAAGGAGGTGATTAGAGGAAACATTAGTAAGTTAGTGGGGAAGTGAGACAAGGAATGGAAGGCAGCCAAAAAAGAGCTCATTATCACACAATTTGCCACTCTGATTATCCAAAGTCTGAGTCCACGGGGGAAATCTGGAATACCTCATGTCTCTGAGTTCTCTCACCCAAATAGCAAGAGAACTGGAGTATGTATACTCCAACTGTACTTTATCAGGCCTTCATGACCATAATACCAAAAACAGACAACAATATTACAAGAAAGAAAAATTATAGACCAACCTCTCTTAAGAATAGATACCAAAATCCAAAACAAAATATTAGCAACCACATCTAGCTATAAGAGGGTGATATATCACATCCATGTTGGGTTTATTCCAAGAATACAAGACTGGTTTATATTTGAAAATCAATCTGTGTAATTCATCCCATGAACAGAATAAAGGAGAAAATTATATAACCATTTATATAAAATGTTATTTAATATTCAGCATGGATACTTATTAAACATATTTTTATTTTTTAAAAGCACAAAGAGTGAACAGCACATATTAATTTCCACTCAGCTAATTACCTGGCTTATTTTAAACCTTATAGTGAGGCAAAATGACCATGGTAGAAGAGAGGCTTACAGTAATTATAGGATCAGGTTTTAAAGGGCCTGGAGGAACCTCTTGAATGGGCATATCTATATCAAGAGTAATGATGATGATCATAAAATAAAATGTGTATATCTTATAAACCAGTGAGGCAAAACCAATTCTTCAGAGGTGGCAGGTTGGAAAAGGTTGAGAGAAGGCAAGACTCAGGCCAAATGTAGGTACACTTTTGATATAGGTTAAAATAGTGCTAGATGTACATGAATTCAGAGGATATAATTGTAAAGGCCAGCATATAGAAGCATGAACCAGAAGAAAAACCAACATATCAGTCCAGAGATGGAGCGATGGCTACCTTAAGTAATGGTCCGAGTGAAGCCTTAGAGGCTAATCTAGGTAGAGGTAGGGAAGTGGAGAGTGAGTTGCTATTCCAGAAAAGCCAACTACATTGGTAGAAATTCAACAGGAATGAAGTGAGTCTAGAAGAACTCTAGTTGGTGGCCAGCAGGTCAAGGGCCATTCAGGCAGCTGAGCCTACAGGGAGAGCTCTAAGGGGCAGACACTGGTGTTGGAAAGATCCAGCACTCTTCACACATTCAATGGCGTTTATTGAGGGTCTGCCACATTGCAAGCATGCTCCTTTCCCTCAATAAGGGCAACATCAGGTGGGGAGAAGCAGGCAAAGAAAAACAACAAATGTGACATAATAATGTAAATGCAAAGTTAGAGCAACACAAAATGTATTTCATGAACACAAAAAGAGGCACCCACAACAATATAGAGCTGCACTACCCAATATGGTGGCCATTAACCACCTGTGGCTACTTAAATTTATATTAATTAAAATTACCTAAAATATAAAAGTCAGTTCCTTAGTCCTACTAGCCACATTTCCAGTGCTCAAAAGCCATAAGTGGCTAATGGCTACCATTTGAGACAGTGTAAATATAGAATACTTCCACTGTTGCAGAATGTTCTGGATGGCACTAAATTCTAAGAATTCAGAGAAGGCCTTTTGATGTCTAAGGTAAGTCTTTAAAAATGCATAGAAGTTAGGCAGGTAAAAAAAAATGCACATAGTAAAAAATAAATGAATCTGTGGCTAAAATTAACCACATCAGAAACAACAGGTGTGGGGGGGCGGAGCAAGATGGCGGAGGAATAGGAGACCTGGATTTCGTCTCCTCTCAGGAATTCAGCTAGATAGGGATCAAACCATTCTGAACACCTACAAACTCAACAGGAGATCGAAGAAAAGAAGAGCAACAGCTCTCTCATCAGAAAAGGGACCACTTTCTGGAA
>NC_138372.1:135739994-135766723 GCF_054177405.1 Leptonychotes weddellii
GCACAAATTTCAGCTCTTGCAAAATCTTGCTTGGTCAACCGATATTTGCCAGACACTGTTGCGAGTATCAATGATACAACAATAAATAAGGCAAAGCTCCTGATCTTAAAGGCCCCTTGAGGAAGTCAGACTGTAAAACAGAAGAGCAAAAAAGTTTTTTAAAAAAGCAGGCTTAAACTGTGTATACCTGTAACATTAATTTTGTTTTTTAAAAATATTGCAATGAAATTTAACTAAATTGTCCCTAAAAAGTGATTTCACTGGCTAATGAAATGGCAGGTCATTTTATTTTTCTTATATTTTAATGTAATTTCCATTCTCTACTACATTTGTAATACATATTACATTTATAATGAGACAAAAAAAATTTTGTTTTAAACTTTTTTATTTCCATCACTAACAAACCGTACTTTCTGATTTTTTGCCATACCTTTACTTATTAATCAACAGACATTATTATTTTCAGGGATACAACACAGTGATTCAACCTTTTATGTATTGCAAAATGATCACCTCAGTAAGTCTAGTTGCCATCCATCCCCATGCAAAGTTAATACAATATTATTGACTACATTCTCCCTGCTGTACATTACATCCCCATGACTTACTTTAAAACCGAAAGTTTGTACTTCTTGATCTCTTTCATCCATTTTTCACACTCACCCCCCAAACCTCTCTCCTCTCTGGAACCACCAATCTATTCCCTGTATTAGGGTTTTGTTCTGTTGGTTTTGTTTTTTAGATTCCACATATAAGTGAAATTGTATGATAGTGAGATCAAAAAATTAATCTTTATGCCTTTTGACAATGTATAGAATTTTTATGACTCTATTCCCCAAAGAAGTAATCTTAAATATGAATAAATCTTGATAATTACAGTATTATTATAGTAATGAAAAATGAACAACACTTTGCTTAAAATCCTTCCTGGAGTGTTCTTGAATGATCTCAAAACGCTGCTACTACAATTTAGAGATAGTACCACTAGGTGGCACTAGGGAATCTCTGACTTGTGAGTCCAACTCCAAGATTAGCTAGCAAGCCTTCAGAGCCCGGTGCTGGTGGAATGGTCATTGAGAATCTTTCTCACAGTGAATTCACAATGTTACCCCTCCCGACCCCTGCCAAAAAAAGAAAAAATCCAGCTTTTAGAAATAAATTATTTTAAAAAGTAAATGAACAAAGATGTATGGGCCCGGTAGCAAAAAATGTGAAATAACCCAAACGCCCATCAGAAGAGGGTTGATTACATATATTTGATATTAATGGTGAAGATCTATATTGACATGAAAAGATGTTCATTATATGTCATTTTTAAGTGAAAAGAAAGCAGACTGCAGAGCACTAATATGAAAGATAATTTGTTATAAAAGCACATCTAGAGGGGTGCCTGGGTGGCTCAGGCAGTTGGGTGTCTGCCTTTGGCTAGTGTCATGGTCTTGGGGTCCTGGGATCGAGCCCCACATTGGGGTCCCTGCTCAGTGGGGAGTCTGCTTCTTCCTCTCCCTGTCCCTCCACCCCCACTCATGCTCTCGCTCTCTCTCAAATAAATAAATAATCTTTTAAAAATGTATTAAAAAATAAAAGCACATCGAGAGTCAGATGGTCTGGGGTCAAATCCCAACTATTAGCTGTGTGATCTTGAGCAATTTCTTACCCTCTCTGGGCTTCATTTATAAAGTGGGAATGATAATACTACCTCACTGAGTTTTTTGTGAGGATTAAAATCAGTATTACAGGGAAAACCCTGAGAACAGGGCCTAGCATATACTAAGCTCCTGGCAGGTGTTTGCGACCATTATTACATATAGTTGATCCCACTGCCTTTCTACATGTCCATTATATCTGTATGTGGACACATGCATTTTCCAGAAGGCTAAGTATCAAAATGTTACAATGGCTCTAATACCTGGGTAGTGAAATTACAGGTGATATTTTAATTAAATCTCTTAATAGTTTGGGGAAAAATTCTGATGGTGGTTCTATACACTCAAATATAAGAGATCTCAACTGATAGCCTCCCATATACCATATTTCTAAAACAAACTGAAAGGCTTTTTATTTTTTTTTATTTAAGAGCAAGTAAATCATTGTTTTAGAATAGATTCTACAATGTAACCCTCTAATAATTTCCCTTTCTTCTTTTACTAAAATTTGATTCCACCTTTGCTCTTATCAGAGCTTCTGTCGATGGTTTCTTCATACCCACCCTTAATTCTAGCTTGTCATTGTTGGGCCCTCCTTTCCAGCCCAGGATGACTCCAGAAGCAGCAGCAACCCCTGGTTTCTGCTCTGGCCCCCCTTCCAGCCCTCCAGGTGGGCCACACAGGGTTCCTCCAGTTCTGTTCCTACTGCCTTTCTTCCTACCACAGGCCCCAAACTAGTCCTTGCTTGAAAAGCCCCCTGATTAGGTTCCCGCCAGTCACACCATTTCTCCCCCTTTTTACTACCACTTCCCTTTTGGCTCCTTTTAGATAAAAAGAACAGCTCCTCCCCCTCCTCCTCTGCCCACCCACCCTTCAAACCACCTTCCTCTTTTTTTTTGGTCTGTTTGCCTAGTGTCCTTGTCCCAGGGACAAAGCACTCCTCAGCCCTTGCCCCTTAACGTTTTTCTCTTTGCAACTTTGCCAGTTCCTTCAAAACCCTGACGTACACCAGAACATTTTGTTTGGAGAATTAACAGCAAATTAATCTGCTTTCATAACCACAATTCGCGGTACTAGCTTTAACTGCGCCCCACTCCATTGTTAACATAAAACCTGATACTGGTGATTGAATTCATTAGCTTCTTACCTCTAAGCCCACACTGTCGATACTAAGAACAAATAAATGGCCTTCAGATAGTAGCCTCTACATTTGAACCTTTAGAAGTCAGCTAATTCTTAGCCGTGAAGGGAAGTCAAAACTGAAGTTGGCTCCCTCTGATGATTCAAAGGGACCCACGTTTTGCTAACACAGAAAATGACATGGCAGATGGTGATTCTGGCATAAGGCAATTGTTTGTGGTGGCTTCATGATTAAAGTGACTGGAAGCAACTATTAGTACAATTTTTTTTTAAGTGAAGCAAGAAGCAGCTACGAAATTTAATTAATAAAAATGTATATTGCAGGTAAGATAATGGTACAATTTTGTAAGGAGAAAATACAGTAATAACTTTTGATTGTACTGTAATCAGCCTTAGCAATTTTGATTGGTTTTAAAAATGATTTTAAAATCAGCTTTATAGTGTTTCATGTTTAAATCAAAGATTTCTCTCAAGGGTTGAGGTTGCTTTCTCTTTAACTCAAAGCTCACCGGGTATATTCATTCATCAAACAGCAGCTCAGAACTGATGACCAGCATAGTGGGGGGAACAGGGTTGGGAGAAGGAGGCTGCAAAAGCAGAAGACATGGTTTCCACTTTCACAGAGTTTATAATCTACTTAGAGAGCAAAATATAAACATAAAATAACTCATGGAAAAATTTGAAAGCAACATAATAAAGTGTAACGATATTGGGAAGTTTTTTTTTTCAAGAACTTAAACTTGAGTCTCCAGATAAAATACAAGACCCCCAGTAAAATTTGAATTTCACAAACAACAAATAATTTTTAGTTAAACATGTCCCATGCTCAAAAGAGGAGGAAAAGGTATTTGTTATTTATCTGAAATTCAAGTTAACCGGGCATCCTGTCTTATTGTTTGCCAAATCTGGCAACACTGAACTTGAGGTATGTGGACTACAGTGAGGATCCTCATAGAGTGGAGTTGGTCAGATAAGCTTCCTACAGAATGTGAGTTTTTAGCCAACTGCTGACGGAAGCAGTGGATGGAAACAGAAGACATTCCAAATGTGGGAAGTGCGTGCTCATGGCACTGAAACAGAGATGAGCAAGTAATTCCTGGTTAGGATGGTAACCAGATTAGCTTAGCAGAAAAGACAGTTTCAAGATGGACAAGAGAACTGGAAACCACTGGTGCGAGTGGGTCCATTCTTAACTGGATTTCTTTCTATAGAGTTTGTTTAAAGAAAAATATTCGTACTTTCCCATCAATGAGACCTTTTTTCTTTTTTTACAGGGGTGTTGCAATTTGCATTTTGCAGTCACATAACTCAAAGATCAAAAATGTCTTTGAGTTACATATATATTACATACATTACATATTATATATATATTATATATTATATATATGGTCTGTTAAAACAAAATTCAACTGAGTAAATTTTAAAGATCAATGATTCATGAATCAGGCAGCATCCAATCTAACAGATGGAAAGGCCCTCGAAGATGCTATACAAAATGAAAGACTTGTACAACTGGAAAGAAGGAACAAGGAAGCTATACTGAGCAAAAAAGCAGCTGGTTCATCAAGGTTACTTTCCTTTAGGGGATGGCAGGGATTTATCTATCGGGCAGATTACCTAACTAGTGCTGATCAGCCCATTCCTGATTGACTGGTTTAAGATTCCATTTCTGGGACAGCCGAAACTATAATTAAGTCTCAGTTTGGTGACATGGAGCTTAGCATATATCATTCCATTTTGGGCCTGCTGTCTTTTTTAAAACAGATCCCAGTGGCTTCCAACAGTAGGATCCAGGGTGGGGTGGGGGGGGTGTTGTGTGGGGGTTAGTAGGGTAGGAGGGAGGAGAGGGGTGAGTCCCAAAGAGATCTGCATTAATAAAAAGAGCGAGCTAGAGAGTGGAGAGCCTGGAGCCTGCAGTGTACTTGTTGGTGTAAGGAAAGGGGCTGGGGAGAAGGGAAATACTGAAGAAAAAAAAAAACCTCTTGTCCTTCTGCTTTCAAATCTATATTTCTTATACCTATCAACCCATTTCTAGAAATCTACTAAAAGCTCCAGAATACATGGTTAAGTGAAGAAAGCAAGATTTAGGAAAGTTGTACACTATGCTACAGCTTACCTGAGAACAGAGTATACAAATATATTGGTTTCTATTAAATAAATACATATGATTATATTTTTTAAACAATGGGAGAACAACCACAAAGTAAAAATAATAATACCTACCTGGGGAAGTGGGAGAGGAAATAAGGTGGAGAAGAAACAAACAGAAACTAGACTTCTTAAGATGGGCCTGGTTTGGTAGATTTGACTTTGGATCATGTAAATGTTTACGTAATTCATAAGGAAAAGCAATCCTTAAAATCAAAAAAATGAAAGGAAACAAATTAATATAAATGTGTATCCAGTTGGTGGCAAAGCCACCAGAGAGAAACCATTCTAAGTGACTTAAAAACACAGTAATTTCAGTGGCATCCTCTGTGAGATACAGCCTAAGGATGAGGATGAGAGAAGCTATTTTTAAAAAACCCACTAATAAGGAAATCTTTGAAATTTTGAAGTTTATACTGTTGGTATCTGAGATTGTCATGTGTATAACTTGGGATAAGGCAAATGAGTAATTATGTGATGTTCCAACTCACTCATTCCCCACGTTATTGAGAAATGGGGTTCTTGGTGTAGAATGAAGGAAGAAAATAAATTTAATAGAAGAGGTTAAGTAAAAATCCTGTAGTCATGAATTTGAAAATGATGCATTTTATCTATGAAATAAAAATAAAAACTGTATTTCCTAGCTTTGTCTGCTGAAAAGTTCTAGAAACAATGGCCAAAAACATAGCAATGAGCACTCTAGTGCCCAAATTATGATCTTGAAATACTACTTCCACTAAAAGAGATAAGGGCTTCCTAAAAAGAACTAATTCCAGGGGAAGGAGAAATACAAGATGAACTTGGAACATCTTGTCCCATCAGATGACAGAGAAGCTATCAAAGACTACAGAGTCATGTCCAAAGGGCTCTGGAGACAATTTAAAGGGGCTCCCACTGACCAAAGATGAGCATCGATATGAATATAACATATAATTAATATTAATAATATAATGCATCAATATGAATTATAACAGCAAAAAATTTAAATACATCAAATACATTACTTCATGAGCTTATAAAGATAGTAAAGCAAAATAAACCTATTGATCACTGTTGAAGGATACTAGTGAGACAGCTTATTATTTTGAAAATTGATAAAAGGAGATAAGCATTTATTCTGTTTTTCCTATATAATCTGTACACTGTGTAACCAAATAGCAGTCCAGCTAAGAGATGAAGAATGAAAAACAGAATTAGAATATCACCATTCTGCAGCCCCGAATGAATTAATGGATCTAGGCATGAACCATCAATGGCTGCTGGCATTACAAAGAGAGACAACTAGACATCAGGTACCTCCAGATGGAAGGACCACATGACCTACGAAGTGGTCCTGCTGAAAACTCAAAGCTGCATTGGAGAAAGATTCAGCTACCAGTTCCCAAGAACCATAGGAGACAAAGGAAAAATGCTACACAGTCTGAGTGAACAACTAGCAAAACTCAGATGACCATTTTTTTTTCCATAATTGCAAGAGGAAAAAAACAAAGGTAGAGTGAGAATAACTGGATTAAAAAGGATTTAAGACACGTATTAATAATCACAATGTATGGACTTTAATTGGTTCCAGATTCAAACAAGTAAATGGATTTTGTTAAATTTTGATCTTTATGAGAAAATTAGGAAATTGAACAGTGGTTTGATAGTTGCTATTAAAGTATTTTCATTAAGTTCAATATGTGACAGTGGTATTATGGTTATTTAAAAACATGAGGCTTTTCTTTATCTTTTAAATACATATACCAAGATATTTACACTAAGAAGATACAAAATCTGAGATGTGCTTCAAATGAATACTGGGGAGAGGTGTAAGAAATAAATGACATCAGATTGGCCGTAAAGTGATCATCACTGAAGCTGGGAAATGAGTACAGGAGGGGTTCAATGTACTTTCCTCTCTATGTTTTTACATGTTTGAAATTTTCTTTAATAAAAAGTCTTTTAGGGGCGCCTGGGTGGCTCAGTCTTTAAGCGTCTGCCTTAGGCTCAGGTCACGGTCCCAGGGTCCTGGGATCAAGCCCTGCATCGGGCTCCCTGCTCAGCGGGAAGCCTGCTTCTCCCTTTCCCACTCCCCCTGCTTGTGTTCCCTCACTCACTGTGTCTCTCTCTATCAAATAAATAAATAAAATCTTTTAAAAAAAGTTTTTTAAATCTATATTGCCCCCCAATAAACAGCTGTAATTTATTGAACACTTAATATGAATTTTTTTATTTGACCCAGGCAACAACTTTGTGAAGTAGGTACTATTACTATTATGTCCATTTTAGAGATAAGGAAGCTGAGGCAGAGAGGTTAATGAAGACATTGAAGGTTCCACAGCTGAGACAAAGATGCAAATTCACCACATTAACCACCATCCTGTAAGTGGGTTTTCTGCTTCATGATGGTGCTGAGTCCTGGGTGTAGGTTTGCATGAACCAAAAACAGAAGGTGTCCTTGGGGACAGTTGACATCTGGGTTTCAGTCATTTAAAAAATGTTAACTTTCCGAAATACATAACCAAAGTCATTAGGGATAACAACAGCTTGTGTAAGCCATGTCAAGGAAAAATGGATCTCTACTTCTATTCATGATAAAAAGCCTATTTAAGCCAACACATTATCCCCAAAAAAGTATTTACTGAGCTTTCGAGGAATGAAAAAGCAAGCATAACACTTATAGACAGGCAAAAAGACAAATGGTCCTTAAGGGAGTATGAATTTGAATATAAAAATTTGAATAATGGAGAGCAGCCTGTTTCTTAGATCCCCCGATGTATGAAGTCTGGTCCATTTCCAGCAGCAATCAGAAGATGCCAGCAGCGGCTTGTTGGCCCACCTGTAAGACCATCTGGAAGGCGGGGACGTGCTGGCCACACCCCGGTCAGGCTGACCCCAGCGCTGGCTTGTCTGTTCATTTTTATAGTACCTGCGGAACCGCAATGTGAGGTTAAAGAGGAGTGACCCCAACACCCGCAACTTCAAAGAAATTTAAGTGTCTCATTGAGATAGTAAAGAGGACTTTTCAGTCACAGAATGAGTCAAACTTAGAGTAACTTACTACCAAGTTTTTAAAAATTCGCCCGGAGAGCATCCCTGGTCTAATTTAAGGCCAGTGTTATCTTTTCCCCCGACTGTAACTCAGGAAAGCTATCTTTATCATTCTACTTGTATCTAACAACCCAGATGTTAAGTCTCTGACGTGAATATATAGCTTTGAGGTTGAAAACTGTTATCTCCCCTAAACATTCTGTTCTGGGAGGAAATCGCTTTTTATACAGCAAGAGACCAGCCTAATGCTTTACTCTTTTCTGAGAAACAATGATACAACATTCACAAGGATCCTTCAGACACCAGAGATAAAATACTTGATATAAAAAAAGGTGAGTTTTAAATCTTACCAGATCCATGGGGGAAGTGAATGTGGAATAGATTTTCAATAGCCCTTTCCCCATCTTGAAAGATATACAACCAGAGTTGTTTTATCACAATGTTACTGAATTTCAAGCCTGTCACATGGTAATGAGGTAAAAAAAAGAGAGAGAGAGAGAGAGTACAGAAAATTCAGAATCAATCACTGTTTGATGCAAATCCTCTGGTAAAAAATAAAAACCTTAGGGGGAAAAAACCCCACACAGATTCTCTTATAATACCCAAAGTGGTTTTAAAAAGAAAGAACAATAAAAATTGAGAAAATATATAGTAATATAAACGTAGGTAAATTAGGAAATCTAAAACTGTTGTAGTAGATTTTCTATTTTAATCATTTTTTCCACTAAAAAGAATGTGTCAATATTTTGTATGCAGTCAGACGAATAATAGCTGTTGAAATGCTCAAAGGAAAAAACTAAACTCATACATACAGAGAACAGATTGGTGGTTGTTAGAGGTGGGCAGTGGAGGGTGGGGAAAAATGGGTGAAGAGGGTCAAAAGGTACAAATTTCCAGTTATAAAGTAAGTCATGGGGATGTAATACACAGCACCGTGACTATAGCTAATAATACTGTATTGCATATTTGAAAGTTTCTAAGAGAGTAAATCTTAAAAGTTCTCATTACAAGTGGGATGCCTGGGTGGCTCAGTCGGCTAAGTGTCTGCCTTCGGCTAAGGTCATGATCCCAGTGTCCTGGGATCGAGCCCCGCATCGGGCTCCTTGCTCAGCGGGGACCCTGCTTCTTCCTCTCCCTCTGTTGCTCCCCCTGCTTGTGCTTTCTCTCTCTTTCTCTCTAATAAATAAATAAAATCTTAAAGAAAACAAAAGTTCTCATCACAAGAAAAAAATTGTAACTGGTGTCAGATGTTAACTAGACTTATAGTGGTGATCATTTCGCAATATGTACAAATACAGAATCATGTTGTCACCTGAAACTAACATGTTATGGCATTTATACCTCATGAAAGAAAACACTAAAAATGTATTCAAGTAACACAGTGATGGAAAGAGTCCATAGTAGGGATAAGCGCACAGCGCATTAATAAATGTTTAAGTGACATATCAGATCCTTTCCTCTTTGACAAGCCAAAGAGAACACTGGGAAACATGAAGGCTACTGAAGAGGGGCAGAAGGTCAACCTCAAAGGACTAAAGTTGACCCTCCTTATCAACCTACCTGGACAAATAGATGTTATTAGGGTGCTTTTGGTCTCTATCTCATTGCTTGAGACAACACAGTGACAATATTGTGCAACCTTAGCCTTAACATAATCCATCATAATAAAAGAGTTTTCCCCTCAGAAGATCCATGAAGCACCAAGAGGGTTATTTGCAGTAGTTATGACAAATTACCACCTCACTAAAAATGTATGTGCCCGGATTTTTATTACTTTTTCTCACATTACGTTGTAATTATTTGTATACCTGTTTGCTTCACCAAGAGAAAAGATTCTATTTTATCTGTGTTTCTCTATCTGACACATAGAAGTGCCCACACAGAGGAGGGACTTGAAAAAAGGATCTTGAAGTAATGGGGAAATGTACATTATATCCTTATTGTGAGATTCTCAGACCTTCACTCCAGCTTGACTCCCCTTTCTATAACCCCAACGGCCCTTCTATTCCCCTGTTCACAGGAATCTATCTCACCTGGCAAACAGCTCAAGAGGCTTTCCTGCCCTCATTTACTCAAAATTTTAATGTCTGCTATCCACCAGATTCACTGTTTCCTGATCCATAGCTTTTCTAAAGCAGCTATATTCCATCCAGTGGTGTGCTGGTAAATGTTTAATAGCCGGTTCTCAGGGCAGGAAAGTCAGGGAGAGACCTGATGTGTAGAATTTGCCAATTTCTCACTGTGGCTGATTTCAAGCTGCCAATGTGACTTCTCTGAGCTCAGAGCTGAGAAGAGATGTACATAGTGGGCTCTCACAACCAACTTCAGCTCACTGTTGGTTTACATCTCATCAATAGGCCACAGTCATCAGCATGACCTTGGAGGTGGACAGAGCTGGAATGTCTCCCCAACTCACACTGGGTGACTTTGGGCAACTTATTTAACCTCCCTAATTCCATCTCTTTATCCATAGGCTGGAGATAATAACAGTAGCTACCTTATAGTTCTTGAGTGCTGGAAAGAAGGTAATGCATATAAAGTGCTCACCATCGTGACTAGCACACTATACAAAGTGCTTGTATATTATAGCTAGCATATTAGCTACTGGGGCTTCTGGGTGGCTCAGCCGGTTAAGTGTCAGACTTGATTTTGGCTCAGGTCATGCTCTCAGGACTGTGAGATCAAGCCCCACATTGGGCTCTGTGCTGGGTGTAGAGCCTACTTAAGATTCTCTCTCTCTCCCTGTGCCCCTCCCACCCCTGAAAAAAGAAATATTAGCTACTTCTCTAGTGAGGGGAGAAGGGCTGGAAATGGAGTTAATGATTGACCATGCTTAAGTGATGAGGCCTCAATAAATCCCCAAAATATGGGATTCAGTGAGCTTCTAGATTGGTAAACAAATCCATGTGCCAGGAGGGTGACACGCTTTAACTCCACGAGGACAGAAGTTCCTGTGCTTGGGACAAGTCCCAGACTTCGCCTTATGTATCTCTGCATCTGGTTGTTCATCTCTATCCTTCATCATATTCCTTAATAAACTGGTAAATGGTAAGTTAAGTGTTTCCCTGAGCTCTGTGAGCTGCTCTAGCAAATACTCAAATCCAAGGAGGAGGAGATCATGGAAACCTCCAGTTTGTAGCCACATCTGACAGAAGTTATGGGTGACCTGGGGACCATCTGAAGTGGGGAGCAGCAGTGGGACTGAGCCCCTAACCTGTGGGAGCTGACACTATTTCCAGGAAGATAGTGCCAGAATTAAACTGCGGGACACCTAGCTGGTGTCACAGAGAATTGTTTGGTGGGAGAAAGCCCCCACACATTGGTGACCAGAAGTGTCAGAAGTGAAGTGTTCTGTGTGAGTAGTAAAGGAAACACAGAGTAAAAGGACTGTTTTTTTCTAATGCAACCACCCCCAGGGGACAACCAAACTCCACAGAATACAACCAAACTCAAAGGACATCACAGAATGCCGTGCAGAATGAGAGTAACAATCTCCATCCAAAGGGTTAAAAAATATCTATCCTTGGCTATATATGCCTGAGATATTGTAGTAGCAAGCAATTTACCTTTCTCAGTGCTGAACTTTGAAGTCAATCAATATGTTAATTGTGATCAGCTTTACGCAACTTCATGACCTTTTTTCCATTAACAAAAATATTCTGTACAAGCAGTCCACCTGCGCTGGGTAATTTGTCCTGGTGCTTTCAGAGGTTACCCTAAGAGAACTGTCGAAAGCGCTGCTAAGACAGAGGGAAGTCATCCCACTAGAGGAAATGCTCTGACTGTAATGTAGTACCTGGCAAAGCAATCAGTGTGCAAGTGAGAACACCTTGAGGAAAGCGTGTAAAACCCTCCACTTGACCATGGTTCCTGTTACCTGCCATTCACGTTACAGAGCTTTGTTCCTTCCCCGTTCCCATATCCAATCAGGAAACACACTTTGTTCTTCTCTTCCTGTGGTCTGACTGTATGATGGTGGCCATGAGAATGGAAGGGGAGGAGGTAGGTCGGAGCCCCCCCCATGAGCCCACCCCCCATTCTCACTGCCACCCCCACAAAGCCCAGCCTTTGTTCTCTCCTAGGGAAGGTCTTCTAAATAGGGAAATATTTGCAAATTCAAAACCTAAGTGCCAGAGGCCTCTCTCTCTTGATTACTGCAGGATTTGATTTAAATAAAAGGCTAGTTTTGCCTAAGGTAGTGTCTTTTGTCATCAGCAAACTGTTGAACAACGAATGCGGTCGGTGTATATGGAAATAGTAATTTACGAATTCTGCAGTTCTTTTTGGCGTGCCCCATCGCCGGTCTCCTGCCAGACGGAGTACGAGTCCTTCCAGTGCCCATCAGACGCCCCTCCTCAAGCCATCAGAGTAGACCCTGGGGCCGCCCATGCAGTTTTTCTTAGAATGACCCGCTCAGCCTCTAAGTCCGGGATCAGAACCTCCCCCGGGGCCTTCACAGCAGCCAATCAGCTGTTTCTTCTGGCTCCGTTTCAGTCCCAATCTTTACTCTATTTAAAGGGCTGAAAGTTAAAACTGACCCAGAGAAATAGCTAGCAGGTGACAGCAGCTAAGCCCCTGAGGCTTTAAATAGAAGACACCGCCTAAGGAGAAGCTTCCCTGGAGTGTTCCTCTGTGGTCAAAGGGATCTTTCCGGAAAGTCACTCTGTTAATCACTTATGACTGCACTGGAATCGATGCCTGGTGGCTGCCAAATGAAGCAAACAGTGGGTAACTGCCTCCATTTGCCAGGAGACAGATTTCTGTCATTGTAACGTATGGGAAAATGCCATTTGTTATGCCAGAGGAAAATGCGCTGGTTTACAAAACAAATGAGAGGAATGTATCTATTGATCAATTACTATTTCACTTATGCTAGGAATTGTTGAAGTTCAGATACATGATTCTTCACCACAAGAGAATTTAGTTCCTCAGGAGTCCTCCAAAGGCTGGGCCAGACAGACCCCTGGAGTGTGAAATAAGATGAAAATAAGATGCACCTAAAAACATGCAGATTTTAAAATATTTAAAAACCCTGAACTGGCCTTACAAAACCCAAACACAGCTGCAGGCGAATCTGGCTCACACATGCTGCTTTGCCTTGCTGGCTTTTAGGTTAAGCAGAGAGATTATAAAAATCATGAAAGCCTTGGAAATGCTGCTGCTGGTTGTTGTGTTGTGTTTTGTTTTTTTTTTTAACTATGTGGTTTAATTTTAGATAGCATGAATTGACTCTCTGCTATGAAAGATGAAGTGATACAATTTTGTTATTCCTCCTACCTACACTTTCCCCTGTTCCAGTTTTCATTGCTTATATTTTTACTTTGCCGGGTTATAAACCATCACATTGTGTTCTGTAATTGGGACGCTCATAGTTATTTAATCTTTGTTCTTTTGAAAAATGGTTGCAGCGCTCGTTTCTGATTCTTTTACCACTCCTAAATTCTTGGTCTTCATTCATTTCTTTGGCAGAATTTCAATGTCAAATGTGTTTTTATTTTTGGGTTTTTTTTTTTTGGTTGTTGTTTTTTCCAAGAAAGGCTCTCAGGTTTTGTATCTCTTACACACCAGATTCTAAACACTACTTTCCCTGTGTTTTTTCGTATTTGAAAAAGCCTGCTTGCTGACTTTATAACTAAACAATTTTTGACTGGGTCACACTTTCTTGTCCTCAGAAGTTTGTAAATATTGTTCCATCGTGTTCTGGCTTTGAATATTGCTGAGAAATCTAAGGCAACCCTAATTTTCCTCCTTATGGGTGACTTACATTTTCTTCCTGAGCAGCTAAAGATTTCTTATCCTTTAATGTCAATAACTTAAACAAAGTGTGTCTATATGTTTGTTGTGTTGTATCAATTTTTCTAGCATACAGAGTGCCCTTATAGCTAAAGATTTAGTTTGTTAATTTCAGGGAAAGTTTCTTTTATTACATATCTAACTACTTTTCCTATTCCATTTGTTGTCTATGTTGACTGGTCTCTGTTCTCCATACTGACTGCCTTCTACATATTTTAATTTCTTTGTCCCTTTTCTCTGCATTAGCTGATTATTGCAGGCATTTCCTCCATTCCACTAATTTTATTTTCAACCACTGTCTCTCTTGTTCCTTGCTCTTCCTAAATAATTTACTAGATCTATAATGGTGCTCTTTGGACTCTCAACAAGTTTTCTTAGCTCTGAAATGAACAAGGGTTCATTTTATTCTGTTGTTTTATTATCTCATTTTAGGGCCTGAGTTTTATAGAACAACAGCCTCATAAAGCAATTCTGTACCTTAAAGCTCTCTCAGGGAATCTTGTTTGCTTGGAGAAGCTAGCTACATTTTTGTTATCTGAAAACCCATTCTCCCCCTTAAAATATCTGCCTTTTTGTACCAAGTTCGTTCTTTCTTTTTCTTCTCATTTTTCTTTTCCTTCTCCTCTTTCTTCTTCTTGTCCTAAAGGGTTTGCTTATCGCCATGCCATTTCTTTTCATTTTTCATTAGATAGCTCTGTCCTGACTTATTTGGTCTGATATAATGCTTCCACTTTATTTAGGACCAGTCTGTCTGCCCCATTTGGAGCTAATTCAGTGTGTTGGAGATACTTTTGATCCACTCATCCATGGAGGGCATGGTGGGAGGCATGTGAGTGAGGGAAGACCCACACTAGGTCGGGGGAGCCTCTGATTTCTCCTTTGAAGTCCAGTGAAGCATCTTGCACCAGTGCCCGCCCCAGCCAGCTGGGGATATCCCTCTCATTCATCCTACCCCCCCCCGCCACAGGGACCTGGAAGATCCGAAGCCCTTCCTGCCTCCAACCAGGCCCCCTAAGGAGAAGTAGGGTCAGCTACACTGAAGCCATTTTCCTTTACTTACCCACGGCTACCTGATCACTCCCTCAGACAGCTTCTGTCCAAAGTGGATGACACTAATAAAAATGATCAGAGTTCTCAATATTCTCCTGGTGAGTGAATGTGAAGAAAGGGGCAACAGCAAAACTTCTGTCACTGTCCTTAGCCATCACTTTTTGAAGTTTTATGCTGTAAAGTTGTTCTTTGTTCATTCATGAATTGTTGCCTTTTTCTCACTGCTTCTGTTCACTTCATTAGATTTGAAGGAAGATTCTTTATTCTGGCTTTGTTTCGCCATTTGTATTCAGAGGTCACTTTGCCCTTCCGATTTTCAAATCTTATCAACTTATAATAGGCATATAGAAAATATCTGGAGAAATGTTGCCGCTACATAATTTGTTAAAAAGTAAAAATTGTTAATGGGACTGCTTGTTGCTCTTGGGTAGTTAAACATTCCTCAAAACTGCTACTACAAGATAGTTAAGAAGCCCAGTCTTCAGTCCCCAAACCCTGGAGCCACACAGGCCTATGTTCAAAATCTCAACTCGACTACTCACCAGTTGTAGGATATTAAGCAAGTTCCCTAACTCCTATAAGTCTCAGTTTCTTCATCTGTAAAAAGGGGATGATAATAATGCCTACCTTATGAATTGTGAGGATGAAACGAAATAATGTACAGTGTTTATCACAGTGCCGGTCACTGAACCCATCCACTTTCCAAGTTATGTGTAGGGCTTCCCTTTTCCGTGATGCAGACCATGCAATAGGAATTTTTAGAATTGAGAAGAACTTTAAAGGTTATCTTATCCAAACCTCTAAGATCACAAAAGATAAATTAAGATCATAAGAAATCACATCAGAAATAATATGATACCTATTTCCCAATACCCTAATACTGGGATTAGACCCTTAGTCATTGGTCATAGACCCTGAGATGACTGTTCTGATCATGGGGAAGGTGTATCTCTCATTGTAAGTTATTAACACTTGATTAAAAATAGAACAAAAATGGGATGTCTGGGTGGTTAAGAATCTGCCTTCGGCTCAGGTCATGATCCCAGGGTCCTGGGATCGAGTCCCGCATCTGGTTCCTTGCTCAGCAGGGAGCCTGCTTCCCCCTCTGCCTGCCGCTCTCTCTGCTTGTGCTCTCTCTCTCTCTCTCTCAAATAAATAAAATCTTAAAAAAATTAAAATTAAAACACAACAAAATCATTTCAGCAGGACCTATGACAACAACCTAGGACCTCTGAATCCAGGTGTGGTGCACTTCCCTTGTTAACCGTCTCTCTTTCATTATTGAAGGAACTATCTTTAATCCCAGAAAGGTTTATAAAAACATTTATACATGAAAAAATGTAGTCATTTTTTAAGTTGTTTGACTTGGTAAAGAGACATAATATCATTAAAGATCTGTACTATTCCTGAGATATAGATCTCATAGAGATATGCTAAGCTCATCAAAGGCTATAGTAAAAAGCTTTAACCCAAATTCATAACTCATCATAATACATCTGTTTAAAGAACATAGTGTTGAAAATGCAGTGGTATGACTAGCTAAAAAAAATTATGAATTCTTAGAGGAAAAAATATTCCACTTACTAAACCACAGTGAATTGGCCAACCATAATAATGTATGTTGCTTCCAATCCAGACTTTCTAAGCCTAGAAGAAGTCAGAGCAGGAACAGCCTTGGAGGATATGTTTCCCTGGATGAAACTCCTGTGCCACTCCTACTCTTCTGGTCCACAGTCACAAAGTACCCACCTCTGTACAAAGCAATTCCCAGGCCCTGTCCTCCTTAGCTTATCCCCCCGCCAAGAGTCCCCCTGCCAGTCAGACTGTAGAGTTGCAGACATACTTCTTTAAACTTCTCTTACTCCCAGTGTGGCAACCAGTTAATCAGATAAACAGGTCAGTTATAAATGATTATGAACTAAAGAAAACTAGAGATGCAACATCCCACTCCCTTGCCCTCCCAGAAAATATTAACAGACTGTGGCTTTTAGAGACTGTGTCTTCACTTCTATTGCTTAACCTGAAGGATTGCTCTCAGTGATAGAGAATTCATGCCACTCGAGCCAGAAGGAAGCCATGGCATCTCCTATTTGCTAGAGTCCCTGAGGGCTGTGGTAGACTACTAAATGAAGGGTGAAATGGCTGGGGGGCACTTGGAGGACTCCTCAAAGAACCCCAAGCAAATAGTTATTTAGGCCTGGTCTGGTATGAAACACCTCAAGCCATAATGGCTCTGGTATTGAACAAGATGGCCATCCCCGTCATTCCCTCACCACCGGCTGAGGTTCCGAGGCCCTTGAATGGACCAGAGCAGAAAAGAATCCTGTGACTCTTCTCCCTACGAAGGTGGGACCCCTGACCTTTGCCATAAGCTTTTTCTCCAGGCCACAGAGCCCAGGCTGGGGCATTGGCACTCCATGCTTCCTGACGCTTCACTTGCTCTCAGGCTCCGCTCCTCTTTCCTTCCCCAGGCAGACCCACAGTGCCCTCCAGAGCCCCTGCCAGGATACTAGAAAACACTGCTTTCCTCCAGAGCAGCTCTGGTTAAGATGGACGCTGATGATGCCTGATGGCCACGTCTTCCTTGTACCCAAACTCAAAAGCACTTTCTAAGGTTCAACAGAGAAGCTTCATCTAGAAGGTCTTGACACCCACCACATTATACTCCTCACTGAAAACTTGGATACCCAAAGCATCTAGCTTTCTCAGTAACACTGAATCTATCATAAAATTTCAAAACAAAGGATAAGCCAGAAAAGTTCATGCAGATATGTTGCTCATTGTTTTCATACAAAGTGTGTTACTCTAAATAAATTCAAAGGCCAAATCTTTGAAAGTCAAACAATAAACTTGCAAGTTATAAGGAGAGCTTCCATTACTGAGACTCACAACTTTTATAAAATAGTTATTTATACTACATCTTTTAGACTTGGTTTTTGACAACGTATTTTCAACATTTTGCTAATGATGCATACTTTTGCCTCTGGTTTTTTTCTTCACAGTTGAATCCATGGCCAACCAGCTTAATACAATGAGCATTCATTTGAGACTGAAGAGTCACAACCTTTGGCATGTCATATCCATCTTCCCTTAAGAGATAGAATCCCAAATTTTGGCTGGGCATATTTCCCACCCTCCCTTGTAGCTAAGTCTGGCTATATGACTAACTTCTGACCAATAGAATGTGAGCAGAAGTGACAATTTCTGAGTTGTGCTCCTTAAATGGAAAATGTATCTTTTTATTCTATCTCTTCTTCTGCCATCCTGGTGCCTAGCCGTGTCATCCTGGCAAGTCATCTAAGAACAAGCAGATGGGGCCAATATTTAAAGGACACTGCAGGATGGAAGGAGCCAACACATCAATATTACGTGTGAAATATATCAGATTATTAAATGAAAATAAAATTCTATATTGTTTAAACTTCTGTCTTTATTAAAGCAGATTAATCTGTATCCTAATTGAAACACCCTACAATTTCAACTTCAATTATATTACATTTAGAATTTTTGCTTTTGGTGACTCTTGGCTTTTGCTATTTCATGTTCACTAGTTGTTGAAAGTAAGTCAAGGAGCAATAAAACATTCAAAGAATTACACAAATTTCTGTACAAAGAAGGCTGATAACTTTGCTAAAATTGATGGGCATTGACATCATCTAATAGTTCAAAATGGTCATTTTATTGGCTGATTATAAAAGTCCATGTCCAGGGAACAAACCTATTTTAAAAGTTATGCACAATGCTGTTTACTCATGAAGACAATGAACACAGGCTGTTAGGGGAGTGCACCGACACATTTTACTTTTGGTGCAATTAGGGCAAAAGCTAGAAGAATGTGTTTCAATTATTCGAGATAAACAATTTCCTGTTGCTAAATCCTCTTAGCAGATGTAAACAAATTACTCGAATTCTATATTTAACAACCTGTTGAGTTTCAGTTGTAAAGTTGGCTAAGAGTCGTTGGTTCAGAAGAGGTAACGGACCTCTTCAAAAAGTTTCTGATGTAAACTGAGGCTGTTGTAACTACCAGCAATTTCAGAAGGTAGATTGCTATTTGATGCAAATTTCTACTTGCAAATAACTCAGCTAAAGAACTAGGTTAGAAAGAACGTTATGAGTCATTTCTATTAGAATTATGCAGACAAGGAAGTAGTCAGGAAAAGAGGAATCATCTTAAAATAAAGAACACTCAGGACTAAAAACTTTATTTCACTGTAATGCCCAGTATGACTATAATTCCTATTTCTATTGTGGCTACCACAAATAACAGGCAGTAAAGGGAGAAGTAGTATTATTAAAAGAGGAGAAGAAATGTGTGTTTCCAGTCTTTCCGATTCTCTTTGGGCTGCCAAAATGGGGTGAGAGTGCTAAGTTAGAAAATAGAAGCCATAAATGTTGCTGGAAGAGAAAGGAATCACACGGCCTTCAGGGAAACCTTAGGGGACATTTGGGAGAAGCTATAGAACTTTCAGTTTCACAAATCGTGAGCAAATCCTAAGAGGCAGCTCATTTCAAAATGAGGGTTCATAGTAATAAAGTCTCTCAATGTCTCTAATTTTCACTAATGGGATAATGATCACCATGTCACTTAATCACAGGATGTCAGTTATCTATGATTCTTCCCTCCCTTTTATCCCATTTTCTTACTGTCACTGCTTATTGTCACTCATTGTCACACTTTCATTTTATTTCCACCACCACTAAGTTCAGGCACTTGGTATCAAACAGCCTCCCTTCCACCCTGCTCTCCAGTCACTATGTTCATTAATTCATTAGTGGAACATTTATACTAACAGACACTGCAGTAAGTGCTAGGGGTATCACAGTACACAAGTCAGACATTCTTCCTGCCCCCCGTGGGGCTTATGTTCTAACAAGGGAAGAAAGCAAATCAATTTTATGGTATCTTGTCCTCCAAGACTCTATAGAACAATCCCAGATCTTTTGTGTTATGGACGGAATGTTTGTATCCCCCACCCCCCTACCCCACCCCAAATTCGTATGTTGAAGCCCTAATCCCCAGTGTGACTGCATTTGGAGACAGGGCCTTTAAGGAGGTAACTGAGGTTAAACGAGGTCATAAAGGTGACCACGATCCTGTAAAACTGGTGGCCTTATGAGAAGAGGAAGACGGGTGTCTAGCTGGCTCAGTTGGTAGAGCGTGCAACTCTTGGTCTCAGGGTCATGAGTTCAAGCCCCCATTGGGCATGGAGCTTACATTAAATGAATAAATGAATGAATAAATGAAATAAAGAATAAAAAGAGGAAGAGACACCAGAGCTCTCTCTCCCTCCATGCACACACAGACAGAAGGTCATGTGAAGACATAAGGAGAAGGCAGACATCTACAAGACAAGGAGAAAGGCCTCAAGACAAACCAACCCTGCCGGCACCTTGATCATAGACTTCCAGTCACTAGAACTGTGAGGAAAGTAATTTCTGTTGTTTAAGCCACCCAGTCTGTGGTACTCTTTTATGGCAGCCTGAGCTGACCAAAGACATCCTATTACTCTTGTTCCCACCACACAGGCACCACTCTCAAATGCCAGTCCTCAGCTCCAGTTACATAAAATTCTCCAAAGACACCCCATTTCTCTATTCTAAACCTTTGTTCATGTAACTCTTCATCATCACTCTACCCAACTGCTTTAATAAAGACTTCATTATTTCTTAAGGCATAATTGTAGGCCAAGTTCATTAATCTCTCTCTTAGTTCTTCCTGCCAGTGACTGAAGTCTGTTTGGAAGAGGAGGCCATAACTAAAGTACTAATGGGAGTTTTCTTACTCTGAATGCAGACAAAATGCACATAGGGAACTAAAGAAACTCTAAAGGGCAGGAACCATAAAATAATTGCCTGCTTGGTAAATTTGCATATGTCCATCCCTTTCACAAACATAGATTTCATTCGATGCCAATAGAAGAGTAAGAGGCTGATAACTGTCTTGGCCAAACTAGATACAACTATGAAATAGTATTTTAAAATAATTAGGTATTCCCTATTACAGCTTTTTGTTTTGATTTTTCCAAGAAAATAATTTCATAACATATTTATCTGGAAAAGGTATGTTATATATCAAAAATATTCTTTTTTTGGCAAAGATGATAGATTTGTACTGAAGTGGTTGAAGTTGTCACATATGTTCACAACATGACTCATCAGAATTAGGTGTCACAACATGGACAAAAGGAATTTCTCCAAATAGCAACCATACTTCATATTTGTGATGCACTTGCCCCATATTCTAAGCTTTAACAAAACGCACACACACACACACACACATACACACACACACACACTGACTTCAAATAAGTCATCAAATTTAGGACTTATTAGATGTAGTAAGGCCACATTGGAGTAATAAACTTACTAACTGCCAAAGTTTTTTGTTTTTTGGGTTTTTTTAGATTACAATATCAGTTCCTTTGTGAGCTTTTGAGTATCTGAGGTTCCTAATTTACATAAACACTTTGGTCTTTCCCAGAAAGCACACCTGTGCCTTTCCTTTCTGCTCAGCCACCAGAATGGCTACTCATTTTTATGGACATGAAGTCTCAAAGGAGGTTTGAGGTATTATTTTCTCCTCTCTTCCAGCAGAGTCTACTTATCACCTTCTAAAGAAGTTTTCCTTTAGGTAATAAATGTTTCACAGGTTCAGAAATAAATCTTAAAATTTAACTGGAACTTTAGCAGCCACTGGTTATATTAATAGATGACATGGGCTGTCATATCTTCAAATTTAGTACTGGCATTATTCAGCAAAGTGGGCCTCAATGAAATATAATACTTAAATAAATATAATAACTCTTAGGAAGCATTTCCCAAGAAGGCGTTTTAAATTTAAATTACACTAATATATATTACCCAGAAAATGATTATCCTCTTGGGAGAAATTTTTCTCTGTGTCAATAATAAGCTTCTTTCCAATTTTTAAAAGGTGAATGAAAACTTCTTTTAAGAAGAAGGAAGAAAAGAATATTTCAGAGGACAGAGGTTGGCTTCCCTGAACAGATTCCTTCAGTGACCCCGCTCATGGGTGAAGCCCAAACGTGTACCATATAAATAGTTCCCACTGTTTCAGCTGTATCCGGTAGAGAGACAATGATTTTGTGTGATTCAGAGTGTGTGTCTGTTCTTAGTCACTCTTCAGATTTTAAATGTCACCAAAACTCAATGGCTTCTCTGAGCATATAGACATAGCTCTGCCATTCTGTTTCTACGATTTTTGAGGTTGTTTATATGATGTGGTGCGCAATCATTCTGTAGGTTAAGCTTCAACAAAGCAAAAAAAAAAACCCACTTATTTTATTCTGATTAAAAGGATAATATATGTTCGTATAAAATATTCAATAATTCTTTTTTTTTTTAAAGATTTTATTTATTTATTTGACAGAGAGAGACACAGCGAGAGAGGGAACACAAGCAGGGGGAGTGGGAGAGGGAGAAGCAGGCTTCCCGTGGAGCAGGGAGCCTGATGCGGGGCTCGATCCCAGGACTCTGGGATCATGACCTGAGCCGAAGGCAGACGCTTAACAACTGAGCCACCCAGGTGCCCCAATATTCACACAATTCTAAAGATTATATAGAAAAAAGTAAGAACAGGGTGCTGGGTGGCTCAGTCGGTTAAGCATCTGCCTTCAGCTCAGGTCATGATCCCGGAATACCAGGATGGAGCCCCACATCGGGATCCCTGCCCGGCGGGGAGTCCACTTCTCCTTCTCTCTCTACCCCCTACTCCTTATCTCTCTCTCTTTCACTCACTCTGTCTCTCAAATAAGTAAATAAAATCTTAAAAAAAAAAAAAAGGAAAAAAGAACAACCTAAAAACTCTAGTTCCTAAATGTGACTGTTGTAAACTATTATAAAGATTTGGGGGAATATCTTTCCAGATGTCTTTTTATTCATGTATACACATGTACACAGTCTAAAATATTAATGACCTGATATTAAGCATGCTATTTTATAACCTGATTTTTTTCACTTAGCAGTGTGGCTTTCCACGTCAGTGGATAATTGATATGCATAGATATATGTCATATTCTTTAATGGCTGCATAGTATTCCTATCCTTGTATATGTCACAGTGTATTCAAATAATCCCTCTTTGGGTTGCTTCTAATTTTTTGAGAGAATAAACTACAAGTTAATGACTCTGTGATTTCACTTTTGTGTATCTGTCCAAGTGTTTCTTTTGGACAATTTCCTAACAATGAACTTGGCTGGATCAAAAATAGCTTTTGAGCTTTTGATTTTTCTTAAATCTATATTGCCAAATCACCTTCAGGAAGTTTGTACTCTCACCAGCACTGTGTGAGAATGTTTGTGCTCCTGCAGCCTTGCAGACACTGAGTTTTGTCCATCTTTTCCAACTCTGGCAATATAATAAGTATATTAGTTCTACTTCTGTGTAACAAACTACCATAAACTTAGCAACTTAAAACACATACATTATCTCTCAGGGTCTGTGAACTGGGAGTTCGGGCACAGTTTCACTGGGCCCTCTAAGTTCCCTCACAATTTTTGCAGCAATCAAGGCATGAGCCAGGGCTGGGGGTCTCATCTGAAGGTTCACTTAAGGAGGATTTGCTTCTAAGCTCATTTACATGGTTGTTGGCAAGATTCGGTTCCTTTTGGGTTGTTGGAGTGAGGGCTGCAGTTTGCAGCTGACTATTGGCCAGAGGCTGCCCTCAGTTCCTTGCCACATGTATCTCTCCAACATGGCAACTTGCTTCATCAAAACCATTAAGGGAGTAAGTCGGCTAGCCAGATGAAACTCAGAATCTTTTGTAATCTGATCACAGAAATGACATTTCCTTGGGGCACCTGGGTGGCTCAGTGGGTTAAGCATCAGACTCTTGATTTCAGCTCAGGTCATGATCTCAGGGTTGTGAGATCGAGCCCAAATCAGGCTCCATGCTGGGTGTGGACGCTGCTTGATATTCTTCTCTCCATTTCCCTCCCCGCCCGCCTCTCTCTCTCTCTAAAAAAAGAGAAAAGAAAAGAAACGGCTAAAAAGAAAAGAAAAGAAATGACATTTCCTCAATGTTGAGGTAGTCTATTGGTTCTTAGAAGCAAGTTATTTAAGGAGATGGGATTATACAAAGCCATAAATACCAGAAGGCAGAGACCATTAGGGGCCATCTTGGAAAATGCCTACCACAGTCCACCCTCTGGTCCCCAATGATTCACATCACTTCCACATGCAAAACACATATCATTCTCTCCTAAGCCCCTCAAGAGTTTCATCCCATTATAGCATCTGCTCAAAAAACAGAATCTTATCATTTAAATCAGGTCCAGCTACAGATGAAGCTCCTTAGGTATAGTTCTGTTAAGTATATCTCCTGGAGCACAATTCTTTTTAATTTGGGGAATCTGTGAAAGAGATAAGTTTTTTCCTCCTAGGCACCTAATATACAATGATGTGACAGGCAAAGAAAAACAGCTACCAGCATTCCCAGTCAATATGGGGGAAATGGTAGGTACAAAGATAGCAGTGGTCCTGAGCAATTCAGAAATACATCTCAGCAAATGCTGGACCTTCTCTGATTAGGCTTCAAGGTCTAGGTATAATTCTCTGTGGTTCTTGACTCCACCCTCTAGACTCTTGGTTCCATATTCTGAATCTCTGTTCCTTTTCATGAAAGGTAGTACGAGTTTGCAGGATACGTACTTTTCTCACCTGCCTCCTGCCCGTAGAATTTTGGAAGCCCAACACTTTCTTTTCATTTTGTACTCCTCTGTCCCACTCAGTCCAAAGTGGCAGTGTTTTGAGTGATGTAATTTTCTCATAAACTTGGTGGGTGAACCATGAATTTCCTTGGGGTTGATTCCATTGGACAAAAGCCAATCCAAAATCTCTTCTGGGTAAGATCTTCTCTACTTTGGGGTCCTGTTGATTTTGCTGAGGAAAAAATGCCCTTAAACTTCCTAAAAGGCCTATGGGTTAATTGAGAGGTTTCTTAAAGCCTACCTTTAATCTCTCTCAAAGCTCCTTTGTGTGACTGAATAGTCTGAGCCTTTGATCTTTCTGAGGTTTTAACAAAAGATTGTACAGTCACACGCTCAGCTTTTCCTCTATGCCACTTTCCCCAGTCAGTGCTCAGAATCCATTCCTCCGCTTTAGCAACTTTTTCCATCTGAAGAGGCTGAATATTTTCAAAATCATCAAATCCTGACTTCTTTTGTTTCATAGTTTTTCTCTTATTTTTTTTCTCTCCTCTTGCATTTTACTATAAATATTAAGAAGAAACCCAGTGGCACCTTCAACACTTCTGCTTGAAAATTTTCATACTATATATCTAAGTTCATCACTTACAGGTCCTGCCTTCCACATAATTGCAGGAGACATTTGGCTAAATTTGTTACCATTACAAAACAAAGACACCCCTTCCTCCAAAGATGTCCATTCCAAAAACATGCTCCTCATTTCCTTTTAAGCCTTACTGGTATTGTCCTTAAAGTTCATATTTCTTCTCACAAACCGGTCAAGGCAACTGGGCTTTCTCTTTCATGCTCCTCATAATTTTTCCAGCCTCTGACCACTACTTGGTTTCAAAACCACTCCCACATTTTTAGGTATTTATTACAGCAGTACCACTCTATCAGGTACCCAAATACCACAACTAGTTATCTATTGCTACAAAACAATATTACTGAGTCAGTGCAGAGCCAGGAGGAAATGGTGAAGCAGACCATACAGATTTTCACAAGGGTGAAGCCAACTGTCCGAAAGCAGCAACAAGGGATTTATTCCATAGATGAAGATGAAAAATTAACCACTAGCCTGGAAATTACCTTACCTCGTGATTTGGCAGATGGATTTGTGAATAATAAGGAGAAAGCTACAAATTTAAGTCAGACATCAGAAGTTCGCTGGCTTAGCAACCCTAGGGTCCCTAGAAAACAGATGCATCTTGCTTGGGTTCTGGTCAATAATTTGGACTCTATACATTCCTTCAACCACCTCTCAACAGAATGACTAGGAGGAGGAACCCCCCAAATAGGAAAGACTCAGAGATTATGACTTATGCCACAGATTTACAAATAGATTCAGATATAACCAAGATGTTGGAGATGGAATTCAGGCTAGCGATTGTGAAGACAATAGCTAGAATGGAGAAATCAATTAATGGCAACATAGAGTCTCTAAGGGCAGAAATGAAAGCTGAATTGGCAGAACTTAAAAATGCTATCAATGAGATCCAATCTAATCTAGATAATCTAACAGCTAGGGTAAGTGAGGCAGAAGAACGAATTAGCGACCTGGAAGACAATTTAATAGATAAAAAGGGAAAAGAGGAGGCCAGGGAAAAACAACTCAGAATCAACGAAAACAGAATCAGAGAGATAAGTGACACCATGAAACGTTCCAATGTCAGAATTATTGGAATCCCAGAGGAGGTGGAGAGAGAAAGAGGACTAGAAGATATATTTGAGCAAATCATAACTGAGAACTTCCCTAATTTGGGGAATGAAATAAACATTCATGTCCTAGAGGCAGAGAGGACCCTTCCCAAGATCAAGGAAAACAGGCCAACACCCGGCATGTAATGGTGAAATTCACAAATCTTAGAACCAAGGAAACCATCTTAAGGGCAGTTAGGGGGAAGAGATTCCTTACATACAGTGGGAGGAACATCAGAATAACGTCAGACCTATCCACAGAGACCTGGCAAGCCAGAAAGGCCTGGCAAGACATATTCAGGGTACTAAACGTGAAGAACATGCAGCCAAGAATACTTTATCCGGCAAGGCTTTCATTTAGAATGGATGGAGAGATGCAGAGCTTCCAAGACCGACAGAAACTGAAAGAATATGTGACCACTAAGCCGGCCCTGCAAGAAATATTAAGGGGGGTTCTATAAAAGGAGAAAGACCCCAAGAGTGATCTACAACAGAAATTTACAGGGACAATCTATAA
>NC_138372.1:135767223-135831424 GCF_054177405.1 Leptonychotes weddellii
AGCAACCCTCAGGTCGTTTCCTGAGATTAAGAGTCTTTAATGGTTTGTCTCCCTCTCTGGTTTCATCTTGTTTCATTTTTCCCTCTCTTCCCCTATGATCCTGTCTTGTTTTCTAAAATTCCTTATATCAGTGAGATCATATGATAATTGTCTTTCTCTGATTGACTTATTTCACTTAGCATAATACCCTCTAGTTCCACCCACGTCGTTGCAAGTGGCAAGATTTCAGTTTTATTGATGGCTGCATAATATTCCATCGTATATATATATACACCACATCTTCTTTATCCATTCATCTGTTGATGGTCTTGTCTCTTTCCACAGTTTGGCTACTGTGGACATTTCAGCTCAGGTCTTGATCTCAGGATTGTGAGTTCAAGCCCTGAATTGGGCTCCATACTGGGCATGGAGCCTACTTTAAAAAAAAATAAACATCAAGGATATAGTATTGAGAAACCTTGTTTTTTAAAATCATAGACTGGCAAAAATTTTGTCAGAAATCCCCTCAGAGGGGCACCTGGGTGGCTCAGTTGGTTAAGTGTCTGCCTTCAGCTCAGGTCATCATCCCAGGGTCCTGGGATCAAGCCCCATGTGGGGCTCCCTGCTCAGCAGGGAGCCTGCTTCTCTCTCTCCCTCTGCGCCTCCCCCCACTTGTGTTCTCTCTCTCAAATAAATAAAGTCTTAAAAAAGAAAGCAAAAGAAATCCCCTCAGTAAGCATGGAACTTCCCACTCTTATAAGAGTCTGAGCCATGCAGGTCACTTTTTAAAAATGTCTTTGAACTGGGGTGCCTGGGTGGCTCAGTCGTTAAGCGCCTGCCTTCGGCTCAGGTCATGATCCCAGCGTCCTGGGATCGAGCCCCGCATCGGGCTCCCTGCTCGGCGGGAAGCCTGCTTCTCCCTCTTTCACTCCCCCTGCTTGTGGTCCTCTCTCGCTGTGTCTCTCTCTGTCAAATAAATAAATCTTTAAAAAAAAAAAAAATGTCTTTGAACTGCTTTATTGAGGTGTAGCAACTTAAACTATAATATTTAAAGTATACAACTTGGTAAGTTTTCACATACATATATACCCATAAAACCATCACGACAATGAAGATAATGAACTTATTTATGAGTCCCTGAAATTTCCTGATACCCTTTTGTAATCCCTCCCTCCCACTTCTTGCTCCCACCCCCTTCCCCCAAATAACTCTTCATTTGCTGTACTATAGTTTGCATTTTCTAGTTTTATATAAATGGAATCATACTGTATGTACTCTTTTTTTTTTTTTTTGCCTGGCTTCTTTCACTCAGTATAATTATGTTGAGATTCATCTACGTTGTTGCATGTATTTATAATTCATTCCTTTTTCTTTCTGAGTGGTATTCAATTGTATGAGTCACTTTGATACTTAGAAAAAGCAGTCTTTAGTTCCAACCCACATGTTTCAGGTAAGAGGTTTCAGAAACATTTCACATTCATCTTAATTTTGCCACTTCTGAGGAATTAGGATTCTGAATCTACTTGGGCCAGGCCTGGTAACTCCTTTACAAACAGCCTGCTTTGCTTAGAGTCTTTCAAAGCATTGCTTCATTTAAGCTTTACCTAAACTTCATTCTGCCATAAGTTAATAAACCCAAATTTGTGGCACCACAGGTGTGTTCCTGGTGTTCAGATGGACTTTCTCAACGAACATGAATGTTCATGACCACATTAAGTGCAAAACAGTAAATAGCATATGACCTTATTTCTTTTTAAAATATAAATACTTGGGGGCGCCTGGGTGGCACAGTTGGTTAAGCGACTGCCTTCGGCTCAGGTCATGATCCTGGAGTCCCGGGATCGAGTCCCGCATCGGGCTCCCTGCTCGGCGGGGAGTCTGCTTCTCCCTCTGACCCTCCCCACTCTCATGTGCTCTCTCTCTCTCTCATTCTCTCTCTCAAATAAATAAATAAATAATCTTTAAAAAAAAATAAATAAAATATAAATACTTGGATGACTATACAGTTATATATGAAAAATGATATCTGTATTACTAAATACATTTTTAATCTATTTTTAAGGTTTTTTTAAAAGGCATTTTTAGGGACAGTCACAAAAAAGTGAAATTATTTTACATAATCAACACTTGCTAGGCTGCCAAAGGAACAGGCACATCCTGCTACTATTACCGTATAATAGCTTAATTCATAAATCCACAGGTGTTAACCTAGAACGGGCATTTGAACTTCTTAAAGTCATCATCTTTCCCATCTCTAGAAACAAAATGTTAAAATGTGGAATTATAAATCTAATTTCATAAATATAAATGGAATTTGGAAACTTTTAGGGTTAAAGCGGATCCCAATGTCATCATCTAAGTTTTTGGCCTTGTAACTTACATTGTCTTTAATTATAAGTCTATATAAAGCTTAGCAAGAGTAGTCTTTCATTTTTACTATTCATTTACAAAACTCCCTTCCACCCATTAATCACAAAGTAGGTCAAAATACTCCTTAATAGATATTTGGCATTAGGTGCTTATTGATCTTACCCCCCCTTTTCTATTCTTTGAGAAAGTCTGTACAACTGACCCTTGAAAAACAGACGTTTGAACTGCCTAGGTCCACTTACAGGTGAATTTCTTTCAATAAACACAGTATAGTACCGTAAATGTATTTTCCTTAAGATTTTCTTATTTTTTCTCTAGTTTATTATAAGAATATAGTACGTAATACATATAACATACAAAAATATGTTAGGTGACTATTCGTGTTCTTGGTAAGGCTTCCAGGCAACAGTAGGCTATTAAAGTTTTGGGGAAGTCAAAAGTTATATTCCACTGTCCAGGAGTCAGTGCCTCTAACCCCTGAGTTGTTCAAGGGTCAACAATATTTAATCCACTTAAGATACTTGCTTACATGCTATTATTTAATGATTAAACAACTTCCTTATAGCAAAGTGGAAAGAAACCGCAAGGCACCCCGCAAACCATCATTTTTGTAATTAAAATATGAAAGGGCAATTCATTTCTTCCTAACTCTACCCAGAGATGGTCAACACAGATTCTAAAAACAGACTTTTTTCAAACTCCTTTTGTGGTCTTGTATGAAAGCTTAAAATAAAACACAGGGAGGAAGCTACCTCTACGCGTAAACACGGTCCAACGTGCTTCTCTTGTTATTTCTCATTAAAGCTACAGATTAGTAGGAAAATAGTGCCGCCCACGGGCTTTTCAAGTTTTGAATTCTGGGGAACACCCAGAGCAGGAGTGAATGAGCGAAGTTGATGCGAACCGCCCAAGCCAGGCCAGCGAATGATAGGCACGCGGTATGTTAGTTGGCCCTGAAGAGAAAGAGCCAGTTTGTGAATGAAACCTAGGGCTTGGAGGTGGAACGTCTGGCTTCATACTCAGAGCCCACTCTGTTAGGATCTAGCCCTGTGACCCAGGCAGAAAATGCTGATTCCACCCCAACACCACTCCCAGAAAAAGAATGGAGAAAACCTACACCTACTAGGGCGACTTTGACCTAGACACCCCGACCCGCTGTTACGCTCTTCACCCTCTCCCCCCACCCCCGACTTCCTCGAAAGCCCCTCCCCTGGACTATTTCAAAGCGCCACGTCTCCTAGCGCCAAGGGACCAGCCACCCGGCGGAAGCTTCCTGCAGTTAACCCCTCCCAGACGCCCGCCCAAGGTCTGCGATCCCGAGGCTCGGAGCCTCCACCAGGGCCAGAACGGGTCACCGCCAACCTCAGGAGCCGCGCCCTCGACCCAACGGCTCCCGCCCCGCCCCGCCCGTGCCCACGTGACACCCACGTCCCGCCCATGGCGCCCATGTGACCCGCGGCCATCCCCGCGCGCGGCGTGGATCGCGGCCCGAGCCGCCATTGTTCCGCCAAGGGACGACGGCGGGGCCTGGCACTGGCGCCGAGACGCCGCTTAGCGGCCGCCACTGGAGACACTCCCTCCCGCCGCCCCCCTCCTTCTGGCGGCGGCGGAGTGAGGCTGGCTAGGGGGACCTCGGAGCCCCCTCTCCTGGCGGCGGCAGCTGTCGATCCCCGGCTCCGGCGCGAGGGGCGGCCGCGATGCGCTCCGCCTGAGGCAGTCCGGCCCGGCCCTTCTTCGCTTCCCTTGATTCTTGTACGGCGTCTGTGCGCCCCAGCGTCATCCTGCGAGTCTCGCTGACGGAGGGAAGATGGCTGCACAGAGCTGGCAGGACGAGCTGGCCCGGCAGGCCGAGGAGGGCTCGGCTCGGCTGCGGGAAATGCTTTCGGTTGGCCTAGGCTTTCTGCGCACCGAGCTGGGCCTCGACCTGGGGCTGGAGCCGAAGCGGTACCCGGGCTGGGTGATCCTGGTGGGCACCGGCGCGCTGGGGCTGCTGCTGCTTCTCCTGCTCTGCTACGGCTGGGCCGCGGCTTGCGCCGGCGCCCGAAAAAAGCGGAGGAGCCCGCCCCGCAAGCGGGAGGAGGCGGCGGCAGTGCCGGCCCCGGCCCCGGCCCCTGACGATCTAGCCCTGTTGAAGAATCTTAGGAGCGAGGAGCAGAAGAAGAAAAACCGGAAGAAGTTGCCCGAGAAGCCCAAAGTGAGTAGGGGTGGAGCGGCGGTAGAATAGGGGCCAGGGGCCGGCGTGGAAACCCTCGAGAGAGCGGGAGGCCGAGCCCTAGCCGCCCCAGCCGCCCCAGCCGGGAGTGGAAAAGGAAAAGTGAGGTTAGTCAAGAGCTGGGACTCCGATCTCTCCAGGTGGAGGAGGGGATCGGTGGACGCGTTACTGGGGAATCGTGGAAATTCGGGAAGTGTAGGACGGGTGGGGAAGACTAGTTTCAAGGAAGGAAGTCAGACGGCGTGGGGTACGTGTAACTCGAAGCGCCCAGAGGTCAAGCCGTTTTCGGGAACCTTGACCGCCGGAATTACGTACCAGCCCTTCTTGAGGCCTACCGGGTAGGCTGCATGTGTGCAGAGTAATGGGACCTTAAGGTGGTGTTGGGAAGTTGTGGAGAGACAGTGACTGGAAGACAGATGTCTGCTTCAAGTCATATTGAGACGGTAGTCAGTGGAGGAGATACGATGACCTAAAAAATCTGGGGCTTACAGAGGATTAAAGGTACCCAGGTCTAGACGCGCTTCCATTTTAGTTAGACTGTTTAAGGGAAATGGTTGCCCACTCTTATTCTTGTGAATGTGGCCAGTGGAGGCCTGAAGAGGAGTAAGGCGAGAGGGAGTCGGTTGCCTGATTTACTCTGGGGTACATGGCCCCATGAGAGAGACCTAAGGCAAGTTGAGCGGTGTGCGAGGTTTTGAAATAGAGTAAAAGGGGATGACAGAGCAGAATGGTGCAGTCTGAAAGAGAGATTTAGGCACCGATTTACCTACCGGACCGCGTGTGGAAATGCAGAGAGCATTACATCCATTTTATCATGCCTTTCTGTTTTATTTGTATTTTCTTTATTGCCGTTTTCCCATTATATCTTTTATAGTTTTGTTTTTTAAAATATTTTACAGTTGAGCAGAGTTTGGAGGATGTGCAGAATTAGAAACCGCTCTTGGCCTGTTGTTATGTACACTGAATTAAGCTCTTTACCTTTCAGTACAATAAAGTAAATGTAACCAAGGCCATACTTTGTGATATGCACTCTGGTCTGTGTTGGGCAATGGGAGGCATACACATGGGAGTTAAGAGTCTATCCTGGAGATTAGTGTAGGAGACAGGTGCTGTAGGAGCACAAGTGGTGTTAATGAGGTCTGGAAGGTGGGAGACTAATTCCGTTGAAGGAATTTAGGAAAGTTATTGGAAGAAGTGGGATTTGAGTTCAAACTAAAGCAATGAGAGTATTGTTGGTACCAGTACAAAGAATAAGTCAGTATTAGAGAAGTGACAGGTCACAGTTAGTGCATTATTAGGCCTAGATAAGTGATCACATTTTGTCTGCTGATTAAGAGGATGTAAGATACATACAAAATCTAGAAAAGGTACAACTTTGTCAGTATGAATTCTACCTTAAGTTAGAAGAGGAAATAGAACTGATTTGGAACGTATATAATTAAATTTGTTGAGCACATCAAAGGTTACCAGAAAGTAATGTTATGGTGGACATAGAGAACTTGGCTCCAAAATAAGCAAAGAAGGTGATCTTGAAAAAATCACATACATTAGTAAGCCTAAACCCTATGTGGATGAAGCAGGTTGTGAACATTTCAAAGCGCTGTTTGGGATGTCTAGAATTGCGGATAGACTGGAGTCCAGAGACGGTGCTCCAGGAGCCCATCCGAAGTGCATCATAACACTCAGATGACCTTTATCTGAAGAAGGACCAGACTTCTGTGAAACTTACACTGTGAAAAATACCCATCAGACTTCGGACTTACTGCTTCTCTTTTTCATTTTAGTTAAGGAATGGGGCAGTGAATAAATAAATAAATCTAATATTAAGCTTTGGGGAGTGGAGAATGGGACGACTAATCAAATGGTAGAATGTTAATTGGGTGAGAAAATATCTTTGCCTACTTTATGGTATAGAAGTGTTGGAAAAGTTTGTCAACATTAACAAAATTCTAGCTTTCAAACTTTTTTTTTTTTATTTGACAGAGAGAGACACAGCGAGAGAGGGAACACAAGCAGGGGGAGTGGGAGAGGGAGAAGCAGGCTTCTCGCGGAGCAGGGAGCCCGATGCGGGGCTCGATCCCAGGACCCTGGGATCATGACCTGAGCCGAAGGCAGATGCTTAACGACTAAGCCACCCAGGCGCCCCTAGCTTTCAAACTTTTTTGACTGCAACTTATAGTAAGAAACACATTTTACATTACAGTACCTGCCCCCACTCTCCCCCCACCCACATATCAAACCATTCTGTTTTTCTTTAATGATATTTGCGACCCATCAGATTGGCTTCACATTTCAATGTGAGGCATGACCCACAGAAAAATACTGCTTTATGGGACTGAAAAGTAAAAGCACCCATTTGTGTAGTACTCAAATGCTTTGCACTGTGCTAAGTACTTACTTGGAGAAAAGCAGCATACTGCTTGCAATTTGAAGGCAGTAAAAAAGAACGCAATATTCATATGTCTCATTGTGAAGGGATACAAAAATAAAAGCTCAGTTGCTCCCCAGGGAGCTTTTTATTCCAGTTGTGGAAAAAGATACACGAAAAAAAAAATTAACATCACCAACCCAGTGTGGGCCCAGGAGGCTGTGAACGGCCTTATCACACAATCTGGCTTTGAATGTGGGTAGGAGCAAGGTAGTGGAAGAGGCTGAAGCAACAGAAAAGGCCCAGTAGAGGAAGACTTAACTCCGTCAGCCTGTGAGGAATGGGGACTAAACTTAAGTAAGGCATTTAACCTTGCTCTGTTTAGCATGTCTTGTTTATAAATTGAGGATCTTAATTGAGTTAAAATACTGCAGGATTCCTCAAAATGTTATCTCCGACTACTTGCGATAGAGTTACTTTGAATGCTTACTAAAATTTATAGATTCCTGAGCACCAGAACAGATCTTATAAATTCAAAATCTCTGGAACTGAGTCCAGGGAATCTGCATTTTAACGAGCTCCCTTGGTAAATCCTTGCTATTAGTTTAAAAATGACTCATTGGTGTAAGACCATGAGATCCATAGAATAGGAGAGGTTTCTAAGTGGAGTCATGTTTAATCTTACAATTCATCTCTTCATTACTACATCATTCTGATACACATTTTAGGATATACCTTACTCTGATCCAACTAAACTACTATGGGTTTGTAAAAGGATATTACATGTTTACTTAAATATTTTCTTCTCATCTTTTTATCCCATTATTTTTAGTTCTCAAGTCATTCCAAATTTTGCAACTCAAGTTTTAAAAATTTGTTTCTAGTAGCTTATTTTTATCTGTAGAGTAGGTGGTATTTAGCTCTCTAATATCTACCCATAAGCACTTTTTGAAATTTTTATATCATTTTGGTTTTTATCCCCCAATAATATCCTGGCATAGGTCTTTTAGGGTATGAATTGCGGTTTATTTCCCTATTAAAAGTGGAGGGGGTGGCACTTTTCTGGGTTTATTTCTTGGCATTTTTGGAAATCATTGTTATGTATTTTCCGTGACACCTAGTATGATGTGAGTATTAAATAGGCACTCAGTAAATATTTTTAACTTGACTTAGTCTGAGCAGTGATTTAGATGGATGTGAGATCTCAGATAACTGGTCTTTAACAAAAAATCATTGCTTTGGGGCGCCTGGGTGGCTCAGTCGGTTAAGCGACTGCCTTCGGCTCGGGTCATGATCCCGGGGTCCTGGAATCGAGTCCCACATCGGGCTCCCTGCTCTGCGGGGAGCCTGCTTCTCCCTCTCCCACTCCCCCTGCTTGTGTTCCCTCTCTCGCTGTGTCTCTCTCTGTCAAATAAATAAATAAAAAATCTTTAAAAAAAAAAAAATCATTGCTTTGAATCTCAACTGGAAGCCTATAACCCAGGATCAACTTCAACAAAAATTCATTTAGTGAAAAAGCTATTTTTATATTAGTGTAGGACTTCTCATAAAGATTTGCCATAGTGCAGTCATTGGTATCAATAAATTCACTGAATAGAGTAGTGTTTTGTCTTATTTGCTGCGTATAACCTTGCATAGTGCTTGGCACTCCATAAATAATTAACAAATGCATAAAGTAGTAAGATGTCCTACCAAAGTATTTATACAGCTCATTCCCATTCTTCATGCCTGGTAAACAGCCATATGAGCCACCTTTTTATTTTTACAGTGGATGATGGCTGTGTTTGCCTCTTCTGACTAAAATTTTGTGAGGTCCATCGTTCTACAGCCAATAAATCATTCTAATAGTATGCAGTATCTTTTGTAGTTATTACTTCTGTTCCAGTTTCATTGCCATTGCCCTACTTTTGGACTTTATTACCTTTTGCTTCAACTATACTAACGGCATCCTGACTGGTTTTCCTGCTTTCCGTCTCTTTGTTGCCATTCCTTTCTAGAACCCACTCCTGCTAGTTAAATCTTTTAAAGCCCAGCTCTGATCGTGACTTTCACGTTCACATCTTGTCAGTAGTTTCCCCATCACATGTTGAGTAAAATCCAGTCTATGAGATGGCCATGATGTAACCCCATCTTAGATTTATCTCTTAACCATTATCCCAAATGCATTACCATTAACTAGACTGCAGTATTTCTTTATTCATATTATTTTGTTCCATTGGAAAGCCTTTCTTTCTGTATTGTACAGTTTCTACCTATCCTTCAAGGAAGGCCCGGCTATGGTGCTCTCTCTGCTATAAAGCCTTCCCTAGCTCCCCAGGTAGAGTTAGTCTCTTTTTTATATGTTTATTTTATATTTTATTATGATCTAAAACAAGAAGACAGAGCATTGCCTAGGAATGTACCTGTGGGGCAATTCAGATTTTTTTCCCAGCTCTGTGCACGTCCATGAGTGATCAGGAAAGCACCTCAAGTACTGATTTTGGGATTAGAAGTTAATTTTAGTGAGTAGGTGAACTTGCCAATATGGAATCCCTGAATAATGGAGATCAAGTTTATATTAGTCTGTATCTGTAATTGGACCATTCCTCTCATCTCCTCATATCTAGGCATATACTTGACTTCTCCAATTGGAAATCTGGCATTTGTCTCAAATTTTAACATCTCCAAAACAATTCATGATTCCTTGCTTTCTCCTGGTCTTCCCCATTTCTGTGAATGGTAAATGACTGCCTGCCACCCATTCAGTTATTCAAGCCAAAAATCTGAGAATCATTCTTGATTCTTCCCTTTTCCTCACCTCCTTGTATCTTCCCTACCTCATGTCTAATCTAGGAGCAAATACCATCCATTTTATCTCCAAAATGTAATTCAGTTTGACTACTCTGTTCTGTTGTCTGGCACCTTAGCTCACTTGTGTAGCTGGAGCTTCTGCAGGCTGCCTCCAGTCCTAAAGCCAACACTTGTCTAAAATCAACACCTCAGTGGCTTTTGCATTTAAAATCTCAACTTCTTTCCTATGTGGCCCAGCACCTGCGTTTCTTTCTAAGCTGATTTTGAGTTAATTTCCTATTATTACCTCCAGCTATAGTGATCTTTTTTCAGTTCCTCAAATTCCTTCACAACCCAGTGCCTTTACATGAACTATTATTAACACTTCTGGAATAATCTTTTCCCCACTGTTCTAATCAGCCTGTAGATCTCACCTTAAATCTCACCTTCGTAGAAAATCATTTTCTTTTCTTTTTTTTTTTTTTTTAAAGATTTTATTTATTTGAGACAGAGAGAATGTGATACAGATAGCATGAGAGGGAAGAGGGTCAGAGGGAGAAGCAGATTCCCTGCCGAGCAGGGAGCCCGATGTGGGACTCGATCCAGGGACTCCAGGATCATGACCTGAGCCGAAGGCAGTCGCTCAACCAACTGAGCCACCCAGGCGCCCAGAAAATCATTTTCTGATCACCCTATTTCACATAGTCATCCCGTTCTATATTCTGTCTCAACTTTTGGTATGTGGGGATTTTTTTTATTGTAAGTATCAGAGTTTGTAAATTATTTACTTATCCATTAACTTTTGGGGGGGTCCTCTGCCTCCACTAGGGGAAAGCCTCACTGGCCTTGAAATGCAATGGCAAACAGTGCCCAGCACACGTAAGAGCCTTTGATAATTATTTGTTGAACTCAATTCTGAACAGAGTAACTATAATGATATCTCACAGTTTAATTGGATACTTTATTTGGCTAAATAAATTTATCTTTTAAGATACTCCAACAGAATTATATCTTTTATTCTTTTTTTTTTTTTTTTTAAAGATTTTTATTTATTTATTTGACAGAGAGAGAGATAGCGAGAGCAGGAACACAAGCAGGGGGAGTGGGAGAGGGAGAAGCAGGCTTCCTGCCGAGCAGGGAGCCCGATGTGGGACTCGATCCCAGGAACCTGCGATCATGACCTGAGCCGAAGGCAGACGCTTAACGACTGAGCCACCCAGGCGCCCTGTATCTTTTATTTTTAAGTAGTAGTTTTGCTGTATCATCCCAGGTATTAGTAAAGGTAAATTATATCACTTGCCACCTACATACAGGATTTTCTTTTTACCTCTAAATCACTAGTGCCGTTAGTTTTAAGTACTAAAAGAATAATCATTTGAAAATAAGTAAATGAATAATCATTCGATGAAAAAATCCCAAGTCATAGTTAAAACAAATATTCCTGATTGTACAGAAAAGGAATCTTGAGATTCATAAAGATTAAATAACTTATTCAAGGGGCGCCTGGGTGGCTCAGTCGTTAAGCGTCTGCCTTCGGCTCAGGTCGTGATCCCAGAGTCCTGTGATCGAGCCCTACATCGGGCTCCCTGCTCCGCGGGAAGCCTGCTTCTCCCTCTCCCACTCCCCCTGCTTGTGCTCTCTCTCTCTCGCTGTGTCTCTCTGTCAAATAAATAAATAAAATCTTTAAAAAAATAAATAACTTATTCAAGGTCATAGAGCAAAGGAGTTTCAAAGGCTAAACAGTATCCTAATTTTTAGTCTACAAACTCAACTGTTACTTCCACTGTACCTCTCTGGTTTCTGTAGCATGTTCAAGGATATTACTTTGCATTCAGAGAGCAAATCCAGTTTTCCCAGTGAGTTACAGCTCTCTGTATTGCTTTTAAAATTTACTTTTAGAATCAGAAGTTTGTACTGAAAATTGTAATGACTTTTACCAAAGCTCCAGAATTTTGGCTCCATTTGTTTGGTTATATGACAGGGCTTTTTCTTTCTTTTTTTTTTTTTTTTAGAGAATGAGAGACAGAGCATGAGAGGGAGGAGGGTCAGAGGGAGAAGCAGACTCCCTGCTGAGCAGGGAGTCCGATGTGGGACTCGATCCCCGGACTCCAGGATCGTGACCCGAGCTGAAGGCAGTCGCTTAACCAACTGAGCCACCCAGGTGCCCGAGAGGGCTTTTTCATCTTGTCATTTTCTCCTGCCAGAGGCCTAGTAGAGAAGACCTTTAATAGTTCTGCTTATCTTAGATATCGAGAGCAGCAATAAACCCTCTGAACACCTGGGGTTTCTTTTGCATTTGGGCATTACTGCTTAATGCACTACTTCTCAAGTTCATGAAAGCTTTGACAGTATTTTTAAATTATTATTATTCAGGCAAAATCAAGGGCTCTGAGTGAGGAATTGGTGTTATTTGACCAGTTTTAAAGTTTACTTTTTTCTCTCCAGCTGTGCTAATAGTTTTCAAACTGTGCCACAGAATGCCAGTATTCCAGAGGGCATCCAACAGGATCCAAGGAAGTACATGGCTGTGTATCTGCTCTATCAAATGTAGTCCTTATCTCAGTACCCATCAGAAGCAAAACCTTTGAAATCAATACCGTATTGAATTCTTCAGAAATCCTCTTAGCATAATTTGGCCAGGTGACAGGTGTGGCGTGTCATCTCTCTATCCTTTGAAAGTAGCTCTGAGCATCCCTGATGCAGTCAACAAGTGGATAGTTCGGAATCCCTGAAAAGAGTTGAGTCTTTGGCTAGCTGCTTAGAAGGCAACAGGATCTTTACTACTAAAGGAAAGATCTCAGGATACACAGCAAGATTGTGCAAATTTGAATTATAGGCCGTATTTTTAAGATTGTTCTCTCGGTTATTAAAGAGTTTAAAATTGGAGTTGAATTTAAAAATAATTTGGTAAATTACTATGACTAAAGCTGTAGTTTATTGTATATTTAGTTTATGTAATTGATATATTCACATTTGGCAGAAAAAAGACACAGTTCGTGCTTTCAAATAAATGACAAGGAATTGTTCTATCATGAATTTGTATCAGAACTCTTCAAACTAAAATAAACTGACTGAGGCAAGGTCTTGTTCATTAGATAAGTTGATGTGTATAAAAAGCATCTAGCAAGGTGCTTGGCACATGGCAAATACTTGGAAATTATTAGTTATTGTCAGGCTATCTTTAATCTATCAGCTGAGGATGATGCACCTTGAATTTCTATAACATCTTGCCTTTTATCTTCTTTATGAAGGGTATAATGTATATACTTAATGCCTCCTGTATGTGCAATATAACTTTGAGCTAAGAAAATTGAAACTCCAATGACATCATAACTTGTCCAGGTGGCACACATTTGAGAATTCAACCCTGGTTTCAGCTTGCCTTCAAAACCCATACTGTTTGCCTTTAAGGGGTGGGGTTGGAGGGGTAGGGAGAAGGGGGCAGAGTATACCTTTTGCCTTGTATTTTAATATGTGATGTTGTCTTCTTCCTTTGCTAGGTTCTAAGCTTTTTGAAGGCAGGGATTGTGCCTCACTTGTCTTTGTTCCAAGCTTTTAAGGGTTCTACGTATTACTCTACTATGTTCACTTACTGGATGTTGAGTGAATGAACATAAGTGAATATGATGTAATTTTCTTTTCTTAGGAAATGGTGAAACTATAAGCAGGTTTTTTTTTGTTTTTTTTTTTTTAAAGAAAGATAATATTACAGTGCTGTCTCTAGAACAAGCCTGGACTATTTCTGGCCTCTGAGAGGATATATTTACTTACCATTTGTATTCTCTTAACTTCCCAAAAGAATTTGTGTCTGGAGTACTGAGCACATGTATTATTTGTTGGCCCTCTTGACCACCAGGACTTAACATTTATTTTGAGCTTGCTAGTTTGAAAAGTGACCTGAATGCTAGAACATGAGGATAGGGATTTGAGCCATCCTAGCCATGTTCTCTCCTTTATTGTTGTTTTAATAAGAAACTTATATAAGACAAGTACATTTTTTTTTTTTTGTATTACAGATGATGAAGTCAAGGGTTAAGTCAAGGAAAATGCTTACAATCACAGGGAGTAAATACAGAAGTCGAGTTTTGATCCCAGTTTTGTCCAGCTTCAAAGCCCATGGTCTTTTCATATTCCTTTTTTTTTTTTTTTTTTGGTAGTTGGTAGACTGCCTTTCTAGTTTCTAAACTTAAGGCGTTTCCAAGTAATTTAAGTCATGATTTTTATATTTTATGTCTAGAAATAAAATTTACATAGCTAAGTGAAAATGGGATTCTAAATGGTTTCATTTTAGAAGTCTAATGTTAAACCTTATATATGCTTATTTTAGATGTAGATTCTTTTGCAGTTTAGAATCAGTTTGACAACTATGTACAGGCTGCTCAAATGGAGTAGATGTCTGTTATTAAGCATATCTTCTGGGGCGCCTGGGTGGCTCAGTTGGTTAAGCGACTGCCTTCAGCTCAGGTCATGATCTCAGGGTCCTGGGATCGAGCCCTGCATCGGGCTCCCTGCTCGGCGAGAAGCCTGCTTCTCTCTTTCCCATCCCCCTGCTTGTGTTCCCTCTCTCGCTGTCTCTCTCTGTCAAATAAATAAATAAAATCTTTAAAAAAAAAAGAGCATATCTTCTTATTCTAAACTTTGAAACTCCTGGAGGGCAAATTCCTTTCATTTGTCCTTGTTCCTGAGGTCCCTAGCCCATTGCCTGGTACTGAAGTACTTATTAAATGTTTATGGAATTGTATGGAATTAATAACTCGAAGGTTCACTAACACAAAGAATTTTATTTCCTTTAAATCAGGCATTATTAAATAAGAGACCCTACTCCCCTATGTGTCCCCCTTCTGCATTTTATTTTCTTGATTGTCAGCTAGGTATTTTCGTTCTGGTTTATCACCACCCCTCCCAACACACAAACACACACTATGTTCTTTTCATGAATGGCATAGGAATTGGGGAATATATAATGATAAGGCAGGCATAGCGATGCCTACAAGGACTTTATCCATATAAGAAATGATTATGTCGTTCTTCTGTTATTAGTTGATTTTCATGAGATTTGGAGAATGTTCTTGTCTAATTTAGAATATAGATTGTATGTTATATATGAAATTAGCCTTGGTTGGCCCTGGAAGGAACCCTCAGAGCGTTCTAGAAAATTTTATACTAGGGTACAATAAGAGGCTCATGTAGTTACTAATCTGTGGAAACACACCATATATATTAAAGCTTCATGATGAGAGAAGATAATACTTTTGTGTAAAACCCAGATTGGCAGTCAGGTTATATTTAAAGTGTTGGTTTGCAGTTAGTTACTTTTCATGTGAGCAGATCTACATAGTATTCTTCCATTTCTGGATTTGCTGATTTAAATATGGTTAACAATTTTCCAGGGCGAGGCCTTCTTGACCAGCTAGTGGCAAGTAAGGGGACAGATTAGTGTTGCTGGTGGGTAGAAGAGGCACAGCCACCATAGTGTATCCTTTTCTCCTGCTGTCCAAGAGCTCTTTGACTTTATTCTTGGGAAAGGAGGCTTATTGTTTCATGTTATCAGGCATTTGGGGGGAGTTGTTGCTGACTTACGGACTCCCAGTAGTAGTGAGAGCAATATAAAGCCCCAGAGTTAGTGGAACATTGGGACATCTGCAGAGACCAAAGGAACAGCTGCAGTAACAGCCATTGCTTAAGTTTATGGTGCAAAGAAGGAAGTAAAATTGGCACAGGTTGATGGTGTGGGACCAACCTCTGGCTTGGTGGTCATTTCAGAGTCTATGAGACGGAAATGGAGTATTCCCTTTGTAAGTCACTGATAGAGGACTTCAGACTTCCTGGTTGATCAAGAGGAGAGATTGTTTCATCTTTCATTTGGGAGGCTGTATCAACAGTGTTTGCAGTCGGTCTCAAAGGAATTGCATTGAACTTTTTAGTCATTTTAAACCACTTAATTTCTTGCCTTTTAGCAGTTAATAAATAAATTAAAATGACTCCGTGTAGTCATTTACATGAGTAAAATGGAAATGCTATTTAAGTGACTATGATGGACAGTTTCCTGAAGGGATTAGTTAAGTGAAGTTTTTAGAAATGTAAGCCTGTGAGCTGCCAGTTAGAAGTGGGAAACTGGAATTGGAGCTGCCAGATCTAAGGTGGCGTAAGGCTTGTATAGAAAGGTAAAGCCAGCCACAGGAAATCAGAAAAAGTTTGGCTAAAGAGGATAGTATGAACTAAGAACTAGCATATGTTGGATATTAGAAAGTAGAATTAAACAGTTTTATATTCCTGTTGTGATTATGGCTCTAAGTCCAAATTCCTTTTAGGGTTTCTTACCTTTCTCTGTAGTACGCCCCCCCCCCCCCCCCCGCACCGCCCCCAGACACACACACATATACATACACAGGAAGGTGGATTAGAGGAAGCAGCAGGAAAGTGACAAAACAGCACGGGAGAAAGAAAACCAAATGAAGAGTGAGGAGACCTGGTTTTGGCATCTGACTGACTTCAACAAGTTGCTTAAGAGCCAGCAGATTAAATTGGGATTAATTGGGAATTTCATTTCAAAAGACAGCTTTTGTTTTGGTTTTTCTTCCATAAATCTTTGTGAAGCCTACAAATTGGGTTTTAGAATATTAATGGTCTCTTTCTCTAACTGTATATCCCTGATAATTTTGAACAAACTCAGGGAAAGTCAAGTTATAGAAACTTGAACATTCATATTGTTTTCTTGAGTATGGCTCTGCTATAGTGAATAATCTGGTGGAAGTCAATTCTGCAAGAACTGGAAATAAGGCAACTGAAACTAGTGTATTGATTCACTAACTCATTGTGTTGGAATATGAGGAGAATAAGCAAGTGAAAAGAAGTAGTATCCATAAAGAAGAGGTTAGAATACAGATACCTGGACCCCATTCTTCAAATTCCTGAATCCTAAATACATTTCTGGTGATAGAGCTCAGAAATTGTTTTTTTTGGGGGGGGTAGCCCCCCAAACAAGTGATTCTAATGAAAAGCCAGATTTGGAATTCACAGACTTATTTTTATTCATGAGCACCTCTAAGAGCTATCATTTTATTTTAGGAGTGTTAAAGCTGAGGTAGCCTTTCTTAAGCTTTAGCAGCGGATTGGTAAATTTCTTAACCCCGGAACAGTAGAGCCATTAGATAATAGAATTACAAGGGATATTAGAGATAATCTTATACAGAGGCCAACGGACTATGGCCCATGGACCAAATCTGGTCCTCTACCTGTGTTTTGTAAATAAAGCTTTATTGGAAATAGCCAAACTCATTAATTTATTCATCTATGTCTGCTTTTGTACTATAATAGTGGAGTTTTGTGTTGCAACAGAGACGATATTGCCCACAAAGCCTAAAATATTTCCTGTCCCTTTACTGACAGAGCGTGCCAACTTTTGAATTGATCAGATCTATCATTCTATATATGTAGAATAAGACTAAAAGATAATGAGCGAAACATTCGGAGATTACACAACTAATTGGTAGTTAGAGTGCAAATGCAGTATAATTCCCTTTTTTCCTGCTTTCAGTCCATTATTTTTTGCTGGAGCAACTGATACCTGAGTAAGATCAGAAAATATATTTGTTTATAGGTTCATTATTAATTATATTATGAAACACAGTTACTATGAGTAGTAGTCCAGGTCTTAGATAACATGGCTGTACAGAAACCTTTTAAATTTGGGTCAGGGGGTAGAACTTGATTGTAGTATATTCTGTTTCATGAGTATAAATCTTTGGTTTGACCTATTGAGTAGTTTGATAACAAGATTCTTTTCTGTTGCCTGTGCAGCCAAATGGACGGACTGTTGAAGTGGCTGACGAGGAAGCTGTCCGAACTCCTCGAAGTATTACAGCAAAGCAGCCCTTAGAGACAGATAAGAAAAATGAAAAGGTAAGCTTGAGAACATATGAAATTATATGCAAAGCTCTTAATAAAGAGAGTAACATATAAAAATGATGCTTTTCTGTTTCACAAAAGTGTACATATACTCCCCATTAAGGACAACTGAAAATCTGAATTTGTCATAGCAGATAGGTGGTGCAGGTTTAAGTAAGTTGTTTTGTTTTTTTACTTTTAAAAGGAAGGATATGTCACCAAGTATTTTAAACATGCTGTGCCATTATTAAATACTCATTTTGCCAAAAGAATTTACTCATGACTTGAACATCTTTTATATGAGTAAGGTTCCAGGTATGTAACATCCCTCTTATTTGAAAACAGAACTGTGTTATCTTTGTTAATAGTGCACTTCTGACATAAAAAGCTTACCAAAATTGTTCTGTGGTATTAAGGTTGAAACAAATTGCTGTTCTGATGGAGATATAGTTGTCTTCTTATTAAACAGTTTGACTTTGTTTAACAAAAGAGAATGTTCTATATTCAGGTCATTATTAAAAGGTTTGGATGTGCACTCTTAAGTTTTCAAATAAGACAATCTGTCATACCCCATAAATGATACATTTCTGGGATTTTATTCATTTTTCAGTTTTCAGTGTTAGAACTGACCCAGTTTTTATTTGACTCTATTTAGTTTGTAAGTAGGCAAAATGTAAAAAACTGTTAACAGTGGGTTGTTCTGCTGTGGGAGAGAGACTTTTCATTTAAATCCTTTTGGTACATTAAATACTTGTTCCCCCCTCCCCCTTTAAAACCCTACACATGCATAACTTCTTTTCAAGAAAGACAGACAAAACAAAAAAGAACCAGAGGTAGGTAAGTGGTTTCTAGGAACCAGAATGCAGCAGATCCAGTCCTACAGAATAGTAGTATGAAATGGTTGCTACAGTTTCTGAATGCTTGCAATTTCAAAATGTCTTTGAAGAACTGGCAAGATCAATTCTCCCCCTGTAACCCAATGAAATTGGTCTAGGGCCATGACAGTTGCAGGTGGGATGGCTTAAAATGAAGGATAGTTGTGGGAAAGAGTTAAATTTATGCCTGATTTTGCCTTTGGCAGAAAAATAAATAGTAAATGACTTGTATTAGCAAATAAGGATACAATTTCGGGATTGTGAATTTACAGAATGAATAGTTTATATGTCTAATATGGATTTATACTTCTTCCATCTAAAGTTTCCTTATTTCTGGGCTTTCTACTAGTGAGCATTTTATGCTTGTTCTTGCTTCCAGTTCCTGAATTATCCTATAAAATTTGTAGTTGGAATAATTGATGAACTACCATTCATTTCTGATTGATGATTTATATATAGATTGGGTGCATGAGGATGTAAAACTATAGTTTAGAGTTTATAATCATTCTGAAATTTCTGATAGAAAATAATTATAATTGACATTTGTTAAGTATCTGTAATATGGCAGGCACTGTGCAAGGTGAGGTGTGTGTATATGTGTGAATATATTTACATATATCTAGTAGAGACAAGTTACTGAGTACCTACTGGGTATACTTTTAAGACTTTATAGAATATTTATATGTTACTTTATTTATGCTCACAAGAGCACTGAGGAGGTGGTATTATACCTGTCTTACAAATAAGAAACCTGAGGCATAAGTTACCAAAGCTACTAAAAGTAGTCAGTCCTATCCCAGACCCATCTGACTTCAAAGTGTGCTTTTTACTGCTCTGTATGATTTCTGATTCTTTCATAAACTCTACAAGGCAAATAGAAAGAGCCCCATCGTACAGATAAGGGCTCTGAGGCACAGAGGGATTTTGCAGTTTCACTCATTTCATAGTTTTCTGAAGTAGGATTTGAATCCAGCTCACTCTGGTGCCAAAGCCCATGCACTTGTTAATCACTTGATGGTACCGCCTCCTTTCAGTTGCTGTTGATTTTTAAGGACAAAGCTTCTGCCTTTGGTTTGCTGCCTATTTGATTTGACTTTTTGCATAGTAGTAAATGCTGCAACTCATGGCTAGTGTTTCTTTTTGCCATCTGCATCTTGAATTTATGCTTTTAACCTGGTTCCAGTCCAAGAGACCTCATTTCAGTTAATTTTTTATGCTCTTGCACGGTGTGTTTTTGTGTGTTTTAAATATGTGTTTTTTAAGACTTTTTATTACTTTTTTTGTAAAGATGCTTATCATAGATCTACTTAAAAACCTTAAGACACATTATTGTCTGTTTTCGTCTCAGAGCCATATCTTGGGCACTTTGAGAAGTACAGTTTGCCTGTAGAATAATTGCAGTCTAAGCTGTGATACTGAATACCTTGCCCTGTCACTTGAGTAAACCTCACAGAGAAAAACATGGTCTAAAAACCATGTATGACAAGAGTTATAGATCTTGGGTCTATAAAGCAAGTTAAACTACAATAGTTGTCTAGGTCTTTATTTGGCTGTGAAGGTCAATGCTTCATTGATACTGGTCTCTAGCAGAGTCCACATAGGACCATTAGCTAGGCTGAATGTATTGTGCTGTTAGATGCTGAAGGGAATAAGAAGAATGGAAGATGTACTTAGCCCTCAGAGAGATTGCAGTCTAGTTAAGGAAATGCAAGCACAAGAGAAGATACCAGGTAACAAGGCTTTGAGTGCCAGATATTCAGAGGAGTAAGATTATTCTATTTGGGTGGCCAGAAAAGATTGACTTAATAGGACTCTTAAGGATGGGGATGGTATTTCAGTAACTAGAAGTGAGGAGGCCAGTTCTGGCAGGTGAGAGAAACAAATGAACACAATCAGACATTATTCAGCTGAAGCAAAAGAGCATATTCAGACATACTCAACGGAAAGCCCTAGACAAGTTTGACTGGTCAGGGTGGAGTGGGGGTATGACAAAAATAGGTATGTTCAGCTGGCAGCAACATTTATGAAAACAAATCAGGTTTGCATCAATGATGATGAGGGTCTGAATTAAAATAGCAGCGTAAAGATCGTTAGAGAAACAGTAGAAACAAAAATGTATGAAATTTGGTCACTGTCAGGTTGTTCAGGATGAAGTCAGTGGTGTCCTACTGAAATACTAATATCACTCATTATAAGTATTAATAAGCTCTTACATTTTTATGATGCTACAATAATACAAATATTTTCACATCTCTTAGCCCTGATGAATAACTCTTGGTTGGGGAAGGAGGGGAGTATAATCATTTTTTTCAAATCCAGCTCATTAAAAAGAGTTTAGTGGATTGCCCAACATCACATAGCTAGTAAATAATGATCCCTAAATTTTGCGGGGGCACCATTTCTCAAAGTGTGGTTTGTGGACCCCTGGAAAGGGGCCTCGGGGACCTTTCGTTGGGTCCAGCTGTTTTCATAACAGTAGAGACATTTGCCTTTCTCAGTGTGTTGATATTTGCATTAATGGTACAGAAGCAGTAGCAGGTAAAACTGCTGACCTCCCGAACACAAATCATGACTGTGACACCAGACTGCTAGTAGCTGTATTCTTTATTGCAATCCACTCACCATTAAAAAGAAAAAGAATGCCAGTTTCACTTAAGAGTGTCCTTAAGCTGTAAAAATGATCATTATTAGTTTTTTTAAATCTTGACCTTTGAACACATGCTTTTTAATTATTTTGTATGATGAAATGGGAATTATACATACAGTGTGCTGTGTAGTGAAGAACAGTGGTTGTCCTGAGGACAAACACCAGTACCGTTGAATTACAGTCCTGACTAGCCACTTCGTTCATGTTGCTCCATTTTAACATGAAAGAAGAACTGATAGATAGGCCATGGTGATTTAGACTTGGGTATTTGCAGACATTTTCTCAAAAACAGTCAGGATGATCCTGTCACTTCAAGGAAAACAACATTTAGTATTTATTGCAAATGATATAATGATTTGTTTCCAAGTGAAAATTGGAAATTTAGAAAATTTGTATCTGCTACCATGAGCTTGACAGCATCCCAGTGCTTAAAGAATTTCTGATGAGATCAATTGTGATATTAACGATTGAGATTTTTAAAAATACTGTATACAATGGAATATTTTAACATTTTAGAAGATGTGTGTGACTCACTGAACTGGTATTTTCCAAATGACCAATGCTTGCGTGTTACAAAATCAGGCAGTGTAAAAGATTCATTCAAAGTGCAGGATAGACCAATAGAGTATGGGAAAGTTTATCGACACAGATTTCATGTTGCAACAATTTTTAAGAAACTACCACTTGACAAGTTTTGGCGTAGTGTTTCTTCCTTCCTCTGCTTAAAACTCTTCACAACTGGGCGCCTGGGTGGCTCAGTTGGTTAAGCGACTGCCTTCGGCTCAGGTCATGATCCTGGAGTCCCTGGATCGAGTCCCTGGATCGAGTCCCGCATCAGGCTCCCTGCTCGGCAGGGAGCCTGCTTCTCCCTCTGACCCTCCCCCCTCTCATGTGCTCTCTCTCTCATTCTCTGTCTCAAATAAATAAATAAAATCTTTAAAAACAACAACAACAACAACAAAAAAAACTCTTCACAACTTCCCATTGCTCTTATGCCACAGTCTAGAACATAACCACTCAAGTCTCTCTTCCTATCCCTGACCCTCCCTAAGCCCAAACACATTGGTTTTCTGTCTTTCTTTTTTATTAAACAGCTTTATTTTGAGATATACTGTAGAATTTATTTTGTTAAAGTATATGATTTCAGTGTATCTGCAGAGTCATAGTGTAGTTTTTGAACGTTTTCCTCTTCTCAAAAAGAAATCTTGTGCCCATTACCAGTCATGACCATTACCAGTCATGCCCCATTTTCCCTTCTTTTCCTCTTAGCCCCAGTCAACCATTAATCTTTGGTGTAATATCAAAGAATGCAATTATCTGAAAAAACTATTAAGACAGTCCTCGTTTTTCCAATTATGTATGTATGTGTACGTAGCCAGATTTTCTTTGTATGCTTCAAATAGTGTATCACACAGTAAAATAAAATGCAAAAGCAGGTATGCAGGCTGTCTTTTATGAAGTTAGACACTAAAGATATTTGCAAAATGTAAAGCATACCACTGTTCTCACTAAAATGTTTGTTGTTGTGGAAAATATGGTTGTTCATATAGGTGTAATTATACAATATGTAATGAGTCTACTGTTCTGAAATAAATTAATATATATCTAAATAATATCTTAGTTTTAATTTATAATATGGTAGATATCAGTAGGTATAATCCATGTAAACAAAGGCTCTTTGACATCCTCAGTCTGTTTTAAGAGTAATCCTATATCCAAGAAGTTTGAGAACCACCACTCTAGGAGTAATCAGTGTTTAGAAGACCAAAGACAAACTTACTCCAAGGCATCATAGATTTTAAACAAGTGTAAGGTATAGCAGCTCTTAGCAAAACAGAGAACACCTGCATGCCCAGTGAGCTTACATGCATTTGTGTTTTACCTTCCATAATACATCTTAGAAACTAATTTAAAACCAGGGATTGGCAAACCATGACCTATTTGCCATGTCTAGCTCTCTGCCTATTTTTGAAAGTGAGTTGGAATGCAGCCACACTTACTTACTTATTTATTGTCTATGGCTGCTTTTGTACTCCCAACAGCAAAGTTGAGTGGTTGCAACAGAGGCCTTATAGTCTGCAAAGCCTAAAATATTTACTGTCTGACTTTTTTTTTTTGCTGAAACCCTGTTTTAAACTCCAATATAGTCTTTTAGATTCATTAAAATGTTTTTATCTGGAATGCTTTGAGTCTGATTGTGTAGGTCTTGGACTCTTGACTTTTCGGGCTCCTTGGGCCACAAAATCTAGTTTCGTGAGTCTTGGATTCCCATCCAAGGAGTTAGTTTTCAGTGTCCCCTTTAAGGCAAACACTATTTTCTATAAAAGAGGGTGTATCTTGGGCGCCTGGGTGGCTCAGTTGGTTAAGTGACTGCCTTCGGCTCAGGTCATGATCCTGGAGTCCCGGGATCGAGTCCCGCATCGGGCTTCTTGCTCAGCAAGGAGTCTGCTTCTCCCTCTGACCCTCCCCACCTCATGCTTTCTCTCTCTCTCTCAAATAAATAAATAAAATCTTTAAAAAAAAAAAAAAAAGAGGGTGTATCTTACCAGAGAAACGTCATTTCTGCTCCTAGAATTTCCTGTCTAAATTCTGACAAATGCAGAAATGAGACCAGAACCAGGACTCCCACCCTAGCCCATCCTTTTTCCATGATGCTGTAGTTGTATGAGGCAGGAGGGGATCGAAATACGGTGAAATAATGAATTCGGTTTTAAACATACTAAAATTGAGGTAAAAATGGGGTCTCCAAGTGGAATTAATTTATTAGGCTATTGGAAATATGAGAACCATATCTGGGAAAGAGTTCGGGGCTAGATAAAAAGAGTTCTTAAGGAAGGTTTCTTGTAATTTTTTTAAGATTCTGGGTAGATAGCCATGCTACTTATGTGGTGTACCATAATTCATGAGCTCACACTAAACATATTCAAATAATTTAATGGCTTGGATGATGGATCAAGTATACAAATATGATAGCCCAGAGGTTTTATTTTGGGGACAGTGAGAGTTGGGCAGACAGGGCTATATGTAATGCAGTCTACTTTTAGGCTCTTCCATTGATTAACCAAATATTAATTGAATACCTTCTCTCTGCAAGGTACGTTATTCTAGGCACTAGGAATATAATGGTTGATAAAACAGGATAAAATGGGAGCGGGGGGACAACTGAAAACAAGCAAATATATTCTCTCATGTCAGATGGTGGTAAGTGCTGTGAAAGAAAATATAACTAATTAGGGTAAGGAGAAAGAGGTAAAGTTTAAGTTGTGGGCACTTCCCTGCACCTGCAATCCTGCTCCTTCCTTGCATTCAGGAAAATGCATCAGGATAGTAGTGAGTAGAATAGTCTTGGCTCTAGTTTGAATTACACCACCTCTGCCAGCCACCACCACCACCTCCTCCAGAAAAGGGGGGGAACATCAACTGCAACTCTCTCTACTTTTAAAAAGGTTTATGATACTTTTTATAATTAATCTCATCCTAATATTGTGTCACCAAGTTACTAAGATTAAGAATTGCTGGTGTAGAAAAATGTAAGTAATACGCTCTTTGAACCGTCCATCCTTTGCCATTTAACCATGCCCAGCTTGTTTATATGTTTGAGACAAGTGAGAAAAAGAGTGCTAAATATGGAGCAATGTAAAATAAGGACTTGCCATATTTGTTTAGGCAGAAAGTGAATGAAATTAATTTAAAGCAATAGTTTTCAGATTTTCCAAGTGGCAATTGATTTCACCAACTAACATTTTAATTTTGTCAGGTATGTACATTTTTAAAACCACTGTCACCATTACAAAAAAAAAAGGAATTTTGACACAGTGGAAAGAGAAAGAACAAAAATCTCAGAAAACAGAATAGTTTTTGCCATGAATTAGTGGAAAATCTTACATACTAGCCACTCATCCGCAGACGAAAGCATCATAGTATCCACTTCTGACCTCTAGGAAATACTCAGCATTCCTCTTTTTCAGGTTCCATTTCCTTTATCACTCCTGACTTTACCAGCAGTGGCTTTAGATAATTATAGGGCTTTAAATATCAGTTATGTCAGTTCACCAAAATTTTAAGGACCAGTATTTTCCAGAAAAGACAATTAAGAAATTGAGTAAGGATTACATTTAGAATCTGGCTGCCTACTTTGGTGCAAATAACTGATTGCAAAATAAAGTATCCTCTAACTTAAAATTTGTACAGTATCTCTCTTAATGATAGTTTTTGACTCTATACGAATATTTAGACTCCCTAAAATTGAGCACTCCTCTGCCCTTTTTTTTTTTAATACTTCACAATTCCTTAAAATCTGCTAAGAAGCAGCCATTTCGGTAGATCTGCTTTTGCTGCCAACATACACCTTTTGCTGCTCTAATAAGTGTTATCACTTATTTTTGGGTGTTGTCTAATACTAGGAATATTCATTCATGTTAGGAAGTTAAAGGTAGAGGCTGAGCTTATTTATGGAAGTCATTTTAGTGTCTTTTTTTGATAACTCAGCTTATAATTTTTGATACTTTAAGTTCTGTGAATTCGAAAGCATATTACTTTTAGTCCTAGAACTGCTTCAGCATGTGCTTTTTAAGACCATTGTCTCCAGAGTGGAGTATACAGGAGGATCCATTGGGATGAAGGAAGAGAATATTGGACTTTCTATTTATATTAGTTTTTTATTAAAACAAATGAAGCTTTATTCATTTCAATATATGATGTCATTGGCATCCTCATTTGGAATATTAGAGGGTAGTAAGACACTACATGGGCCAGATCCTGAGAAGAGTGGGAAGCTACAATGGAAAGACTGCCCTCATTGGTTCTTTTCTCATAATATATTTTGACAGATTGCAATTGATGTGTGCTCAACTCTGTGGGTTTCTTGATTGTGTTACCCAGTTTAAACTAGACTAACCTTTAGTGAACAGGCTAGGAAGCTGCCGACTGTAGATGATGATAATGCAAATAAACAGAAAAATAGAGTGGGCACTACTATTCCTACTAAGACCTCTGTCAGTCACATCATCATGAGGTTAAGATGATTTAATCAGACCTAATAAGAAATTGGTCACAAAAAATGGAATCCTCAAGGAAGATTTTTGAAACAGAAATATATTCCTACTTCTGGTAAGAAGCCTTGCCCATTTATACTGTGACTTAAGATTTTAGCTAGTGATATTCTGAAACTGTCTCAATCAGCAGGATATCTAAGCATTTAGAATGTGAAGATTGGCCTCCGCAGTTTTTTTTTAAAGATGATTATTTATGCAGTACCCAATAGTACAGAATTTTACTAAATATAATTAAGAATGCTTAGAAGCCACTCTTGGAGGTTTCTTGTTTAAAAAGGGAAAGACATATGTGGGGAAACACTTGTTCTTTCTGCCATGGTAAAATCGCAAAAAACAATATGACAATCACCCGGAACACATTCTTTCATCAGCATATACTGTTGGGTGCAGCATAAAAACATTGTTGATGAATTAAGTAAATCAGGAGCAGAGCAAATTGCAAATTGGAAAAATGTACAGATGATTCTGACATTACACTTGGGGAACTCGGTATATTCTATTTCAGTAATGAAATGCATAAAGAACTAGTTTGTGAGCAACTAAAGATAAAAAAAAAAATACAGGGGCGCCTGGGTGGCTCAGTTGGTTAAGCGACTGCCTTCGGCTCAGGTCATGATCCTGGAGTCCTGGGATCGAGTCCCGCATCGGGCTCCCTGCTCGGCAGGGAGTCTGCTTCTCCCTCTGACCTTCCTCCCTCTCATGCTCTCTGTCTCTCATTCTCTCTCTCTCAAATAAATAAATAAAAATAAAATCTTTAAAAAAAAAAAAATACAAAGATACCTTCTCAAGAATAGATCACTTAATTTAAATTTTTTGGTGTGGAAAAACTAAATAAAAGCCACTGATGGAGGGCCCATGTGAACTGGAATTTAATTAAAAAAATAAAATTTGGGGAATAGGGAGATGAAGCCATAGAGATAGCACCATGCACAAAATTCATTCACTGCATTATTTCTGGAAATCTGTGGTGGCAAAAAAGGTATAAAGCCAGACTGTAAATTGGAAAATGAGGCCTTTAATTTATGGTAAGGGCAAGGTGGGAATCATCATCTTTTATTCTACAAAGAAGAGATTCATTGATTATATTTGTCAAAATACTTTTAGAAAGCTGACCAACTTAAAAAGCGAGCCACACATTTTTCTTTTACTAAAATTCAAGTGTTTCAAATATGTTGATCTTTTTTATAATGACAGATTATACTTAGCAGATCTTTTTGGGAAAAATTTGTACTTAATCTGTCCTGTCAGTGTTAAGGAAACTTTAACGAGATGTGTCAGAAAGTAGCTGATTTTTTTTTTTTTTTTTTTTTAAGAAACTCATGCAACGAAGAGTGTATTCTGAGACGTTTACACCATTGTGTGATTTTGTTATTAAAAATTATTTGTTACTTGTGAAAATTATCATATCTGCATAATTTAACAGCTCAGGAGCAGTTTTCTAACAGAAAAATAGCATAGCAGCCCAGGTTCTGGAGCATGCTTATCAAATCCCAGCTCTGGCACTTAAGAATTATGTGATCTTCGGATTGGTTGCTTAACCACTCGGTGCCTCCCTTCTCTTATCTGTAAAGTGGAAATAATAGCATTTGCCTCATAGAGCTATTTTGAGACTTAACTGGGTTAATTAGAAAGGTCTATAAGTGATAGCAATTACAACCAACTTTTTTTAATTTAAGTGTTTTTAGTGAATCCATTTTTTAAAAATGCCAAAATAAAGTAAAACCATCAGATTCAATTGCAGGAACACCTGGTGTTGAGGAAGACTAAATTTTATTAGTTATATTTCCACAAAAACCTTTGCCTACTTAGAGGATGAGGTGGAAGAATTAATGTCGTGTTTTAGTAAGCGTGGCCTTCATTTAAATGGATCTGTGTACCTTTGTCAGGTATGATAGTTTTTAATATTAAAAGTATTAAAGTATTAAAATGCATGAATTTAGAAGATTATTCAAAAATAATGAAGCATATTCAGTCCTATTGCTCTGATGTTTTACACATGTATACATCATCAGTAGTAGGATATGTGTAAAATTTACAAATAAGCATTTTGGAGTGTATGTCTAGCACTTTGTAGGTATTTAATAAATCTTGATTGCATGATGACCAGCCATTCAAGAGAGGCTAAGGCTAGCTCCATGGTAGAGTCTGACAACGAATTGGGGGAAAGAACTATGATAACAAGGGAGCTAGAACTTTGTATTTGCAATTTTCCTTCAAAAGTGTTAACTGTAGTGGAGCTGCCCAGAAGTAAGGTGTTCCTCTGAGTAGGATGACTGGGGCAAATAGTAGCATGTATGCATATTCATTTTAATGCTTTTTATAATATGTTATTAAGTCTCATCTGGGTAAGCATGATTTTTTGGTTAGTTTTTTAAAGGTAACTAAAACAAGACCTAAGCCAAGATAGTTGTCTTTATTTTTCTGCAGATTTTATTTTAGTGACACATCACAGTATTTCAGTGTGAATGTAATTTCTATCCTTTTTTCATAGTTGCTTTCCTTGAAAAAGTCTTATTTATGTATACTGTTTCGTAGTTGGCAATCCGCTTTCACATCTTACTTAATCCTTAAAAGACCTTATGTGAGGTTAGGAATTTTTGTCCCGTATGGCAGTTGGGGAAAAGGGTTTAGAGCGATTTAGCCCAAAATCACATACCTAATACATGATTAAATTTGTATTTAGAGTTAAATGTAGAGAGACAGAATAGCAGAGTATTTGTGAGGGCAGGATCTAGAGTCGGAACTGAATTTTAGCTCATTTTACCACTTAATAACCCTATAACCTCAGGCAATTTATATAATCTATGGCCTCAGTTCTCGCATCTATAAAATGAGGGTACTTTAGGTAGTTCCTGTAGGTCTGTACTATCCAATGTGGTAGCTACTTACATGGCTATTGAGCACTCTTTTTCATACTATGTTATTAATAGTTTTTTATATTAATTACATTTTGAAATAGTATTTTGAATGTGTTGATTTACATATATTATTAAAATTAATGTTACCTATTTCTTTTAACCTTTTAACCTGCGTGCTAGGAAATTTTAAATTACTAGCATGGCTTGCATTATATTTCTATTGGACAGTGCTGCTCTAGACCAGGGGTTGGCAAACTCTGGCCCCCGAAATCCAACCAGTTGCCTATTTTTGTAAATAAAATTTTGTTGGAACACAGTCATACCCATTTAATTACATATTGTATACGGCTACTTCCATGCTATAATAGCAGAGTTGTACAATTGCTACATGTAGAGATACATATGCCTTGCACAGCCTAAAATATTTACTGTTTGATCCTTTATAGAAAAAGTTTGCTGACCCCTACTTTAGGCTGTAATCGAAAAGTGCTCAAGGTATTGTGTGTACTTGAGAGTGGATATGAGAGACAGACAGACAGAAAGTGGCCTGGTGGTGGACGCCAGTGGGAAGAGGGTAGTGGGGACTGATTAATACTAGGTACCAGCTTTCTTTTTCGGAATGATGAAATCATTCTGGAATTAGACAATGGTGATAATTGTACAGCCTCGAGTATACTAAAAACCACCGAATTGTACACTTAAGAAGGATAAATATTATGGTATGTAGATGATAGCTCAATTTTTGTAAAGTGGATATGAGCCTGCTTTGGTAGGTGTAATAAAGCAGTACACGAGACATGATACATGTTCATGAGAACATGCAAAGAAACAAGTACAGATCAACTATGGGAAATAAACATTGTTTTGAATAGTTTGTTGTGTACTCCTGTTGTCAAAGAATTTTTAATCACTCCGAAGAGCTGTCATTCATTGCTTACTCAAACTATCCTTTACTGCTTTACCCATGAAAAAGGCTTACTATCAAGATATACAATCTTTTTTGGTGGTAAACTTAACTTTAAGATAGTGTACAATAATACATATGTGTAGCCAATATTAATAAATAGTTAAATGTGTGAATACAAATTATAAATAAAATCACTATTTCATGAATGTTAGTACTCTTCTCGAAGCACTAATCTATAGGAATCATGGCTTTATGAGGTTTTAATGAGCTTTTGAGAAGAGAAAATATTAGCGGAAGGGAATTGGAAGGCTATTTCAAAATATCCTTACCTTCTGTGTGTGTAGGTATTTTTTCTTTAATGAATTACTAAATACTAAACATCTACCATATATGAATTCTAGGTATTTTCACATTGCTCTGAAACCAACAAAATATTATCTGCTTTGTACAGTTGACTCACTAATTTGCTATACAGTAGGGTATTCCAACAATGTGTTTTATGAAATCCAAAAACCAATAATCAGTGCATCATTTTCTTTCTGAACATTAGCAGTAGGTTTTTATTTTATTCTGAACACATCATATTATAGTACCTTATTTATGATGTAAATTAGGGTAGCATGTTTCTAAGGGCACAGACTTTGGAGCCAGATAGACCTATTTCCTAATTTGACTCTACCATTTACTAACTCTTAATGTGCCCCAGACAGCCTATTTAATATTTAACAGCTCTAAGTCTCCATTTCCTCATCTCTAAAATGGGAATAATACCTTCTCTAGTGATTTTTTTTTTAGGGAATAAAGAAGAAAACGAGTGCAAAGTACTTAGCATAGAGTAACCACTGAATAAATGGTAACCTCATATTATTATTGCCATTTAATGTTAAGTTTTTTAATCAAACATTAAATTTTTTGGTTGTCAGCATCATACATTTCATTATGTATCTTACTGACTCCTACCTTTTCAAAAACATAATGAAATATTAAGTAACATTCTATTTTACTTTCAGTCAAAGAAAAATAAGAAGAAATCAAAGTCAGATGCTAAAGCAGTGCAAAACAGTTCACGCCATGATGGAAAGGAAGTTGATGAAGGTACTTGAGCAAGTGAAAGGACTATAGAAAAAATTTTAATCCTTTTTTACCATGGTGCATTATATAAAAGCTGCATTTGTGTCGCTTAATCTTGTATCTAGTTTTCTTTTAATAATTACAGATTTTAATGTGCAGATCTGTGACATTGTTAGAAAACATTTTTTTTTTTTTTAAATCTAAGTTATAAGAATCTAACCGTGCTTTTCCTGAAGGGAACCACTTTGAGATTTAAGGTGTAGCTTAGTATCTTGAGCAATTGTTTTGTCTTTGTTTCTTAGAAATATGATTTGGACTTTTTCTCTCTTGTTCTTAAATACACTATCCCTAGAAGGCTGTGTACAAAATTCTTGAGGAAGCCCTTTATTGTCATCACCAAATAAACCCATTTATTAGTAATTATTTATAACACTCTCAATTCTCTCCAGCGGGATAAAAAGATCTACAGGATGACTTATAGTTATCATTTTTCCTAAATCATAGATGACAGTTGATAAAAATTACCAGAATAAATAATAATGGCAGTTAGCTGCCTAAAACAACATATTGGGATTAGAATAAATTCTTAGGATAAATTAATATAATCAGTACTCTGGGTTTTTAGTTTACTCTCTTAATTTATCATGATATCTTATGTGCCCTGCCCCATTTCCCCCCTCAGAACTACAACGTTTTGTCTTCCCCTTTACTGAATAACACTTTTTTTTCTGGGGCTATGTCAGGAGCCTGGGAAACTAAAATTAGTCACAGAGAGAAACGACAGCAGCGTAAACGTGATAAGGTGCAGACTGATTCTGGTTCATTGGATTCAACTATCCCTGGGATAGAAAATACCATCACAGTTACCACCGAGCAACTTACAACTGCATCATTTCCTGTTGGTTCCAAGAAGAATAAAGGTATATTAGTGGAACATAAGAGTCATACATCAAATCCAGCTCCTTTTAATCAGATGTACAAAATATCATTATGTCAAAATTTGACTATTTTGAACTGCTTACATCATTGTGCTGATATACCCTTCTTCGTGAGAGCACTGTGGACCACATATTGGTTTACCTGATAACCAGCAGTGTTACTTGTTACGTAACGCCTGATGAATGGCCTGCTAAATTAAAATTGCCTTTCTGCCTTGAGTCACGTGAGAAAATGATGTTGCCTTTTTTTCTTGTGTGCAGTGCTTTGCCCCAACTCTCTTACATCTCCATTTCTTACAGTGGACAAGACATTTATTAAATAAAATTATTTGTCACCATTCTGCATGTTGGATGCTTTCATTCCAAGATGAGACAAGCATGTTCTGGATAGTGCAGGCTCTATCTGGACTTCTTATCACCCTAACTTTTTGAGAATGCCATAGGTGTTTGATAAAGCTAGACTGAAACTTCAGAGGTTGTTGAGCTGATATTCTTCCCAAGTATTTCAAGTTCTCACACTATCCAGTACTGATGGCTTCTTAAAGCTCTTTACATTGCCATCATTTTTACCCTGGAGACATCAGTCTGCAGAGTGATACTATTCAACTTGAGCATTGATTTTTCTTCCTTCACTTTTTTATTAATTGCCTCCTCACCCTGCATTTGTCTCCAGACCACTTTCTTAGCTTTGGTGTATTTTACTTTTTTGCTTGATGACTTGCTGAAATGTATTGCTTTGGTACAGCAATGACTTCTATTTATGCATTTTCGCTGTTACATGTTAGCCATGTCTTAGCACTCCGTTTTGTTGGGGACCCTTTTTCACTGTCTTGTGCATGCCTGCCTTTGCTAGCACAATCTGTCTGCTGGCTTTTTGATACATTGTAATCATTAAATGCTTTTTAGTGTCAGAGAAATGGTATCCTTGTTATAGTATGTATTCGTACCTCTTGCCATATTTCCTAAGTCCTGGTCCCAAATACTGGCAGTGTTCTTCTTAAGTTGGATGTGTTTGCTTCCAGGATTATTGAAAAGGCAGCTGGTATTGTTGAGAGGTGGCAAAGTTGAATCCAATTACAGAGCCCCAGTTCTCCAGTTCCTACTTAAAAGAATCTCATAAGCATTACAGAACAGCAGACTCTACATATACTTAAGAGATTTTCCAGTTCCTATATTGCCATTTTAGTTGACTAAGAATATGGTAACTATAGAACTCAGTTCCTTAAGGACATGTCAAGTGTGTTGTGAGTAAAACTCTTTTCCAGTATAAGAATTTAATACTTGAAGAAACAATTTATTAAAAATAATAAGTGAAAACTTAATTTATATGTTAACTCCTAATTTAATGTGCATAGTGGCCTATTTAGTATTAAATAAATTTTATTTCTATTTCAACCAGGTGATTCTCATCTAAATGTTCAAGTTAGCAACTTTAAGTCTGGAAAAGGAGATTCTACACTTCAGGGTGAGAGAAATTACATGTAACTTAAATTGAAGGCCCATCAAAATAGAAACTTATATACATGTCTGTTTCCTCACATGAATGATACAGAAGGAAAAAAAAGGCTTAGAAATGATTTTTAATTACTAAAGTAACATAATCACAATCCAGAGATTTTGGAAAATGGAAAAAAAGAAAAGTCATTCCCACTTCCTAACAGTCTTTGGTATGTTCTAGTTGTTTCTCCCTCTCCCCATATGTAAAAACATTTTTTTAGTAGTAGTTTACATGCGATTTTTATTCTTGCTTGCATTGTGTAAGCCAATAGAGAAAAGAAAGATTTGGGGTGGGGGAGGACTTGGTTTTAATATAGGCATATATGGGATAAAAGACTTTACCCCTGTTTATTAAGAAAAAAACCTTAATACCTATAATCGTTTAAATTGCTTCCTTAACAATATCAAATATTTTACAACAAATGGACTACAGTCTGAAGTTATACTGTGCTTCACAATTAGAAAATATATTTTATTTACTTGTTTATGATAAAGATTGAATTAAGTAGAGTGATATACCTTACCTAGAAACTAAAAGTGTGGTAGTAAAATATAAACTCAGAAATGAAAAGCACCTTCTTGTTTCAGGCTTATTTTAACCCTGTCAGCTTCCTTCATTCCCATGGTTCTCAATCCTGGCTACACATTACAGTCATCTAGGAAGCTTAGAAAAACAACATACACACATATGTACATATACCTGCATACAAATATTCTGATTTTATTTTATTTTATTTTTATTTTCTTAAATAATCTCTATGCCCAACATGGGTCTCGAACTCACAACCCCAAGATTAAGAGTTACATGCTCTACCAACTTGAGCCAGCCAGGCACCCCTAGAGATTCTGATTTTAATTAGTCTGGGCTGAGGCTCCAGTGTCTACTTTTAAGAAATTTTTCAGTTGATTTTAATGTGCAGCCAGGTTGCAGAATCACTGCCTTATACTCTGTGTGTGTGTGTGTGTGTGTGTGTGTGTGTGTGTGTGTAAATAAGAACGGAACATGGAACTAAGGAGAATTGTTCATATTTTTAGTGGGTGAGTATTCTGAGCATAGCAGAGTATGTGTTGTTTTCCTGTCTTTTGTACTTTCTTTGAGCAAGTCATTCTGCTGTTGAAAACATCATTAAAATATAAAGTTCAAGCCTACTCTTAGTTTCTAAATTAAAGTCATCCATTGGTGGTCATGTCACTTTTAGGACATCATTTTTATTTTTAAAGCTCAAGCTGTTTAGAGGACAGTAGGGGAAAAAATGAGTGATAAATATAAACCAAGCAAATTTGAAAATATCCCAGTTTTCATAAGGAGTCATGTATCAGTTTTTAATCTTCTTTTCTTTTCTTTAAGTTCCTTCAGGATTGAACGAAAACCTCACTGTAAATGGAGGAGGCTGGAATGAAAAGTCTGTAAAACTCTCCTCACAGATCAGTGCAGGTGAGGAGAAGTGGAATTCTGTTTCACCTGCTTCTGCAGGCAAGAGGAAAAGTGAGCCATCTGCCTGGGGTCAAGACACTGGAGATGCTAATGTAAATGGAAAAGACTGGGGAAGGAGTTGGAGTGACCGTTCAATATTTTCTGGCATTGGTAAGAAGTGTTAGAAAATTTTAAGTTCATTTACAATTGCTTATTTCCAGTACATTTTGAATTTTCCAGGAATGAAAAAAAAAAATCCATGAGCAGAAAAATGAGTAAAGCTATTCAGAAATAATAGTAATAACTCATCTCAAACCTTCACGTAGAGCAAAGTGGTAACTAAAAAAGTCAATAATAGCATGTATTACTTGCTCTTTACTAGTGCTCTCACATACTTTTATCACATCTGATTATCAGTGTAGCTAAGGGGTATAATTGTGTATTTTTAGTGATGTTATAAATGTAGTGTGTGAACAGACTTTTTGATTAATTTCAACAGTTCTGTTGAGTTTAAGTAAGAATAATAAAAGTTTACAGCATCCACTTTTATACTGTTTTGCAGTATATATAATTAATTTTTCTCCTTGGTTTTAAAGATGAAGACAGTAGTTGAGAAGCTTATTCTTGTTGAAAGCCATCAAATAAAAAGCAGCTTAATTCCAGTGTGGGTGTGTGTGTGTGTGTATGTGTGTGTAAATGTGTTATAGAAAAGAAGTCCATGTTTAATATGCAAAACTTAGAAGGAAAAACCCACTGTTATTACACCACCCAATGACAACCACTGTTTTTTATATTTCGTTAATGGTCTTTTTTTTCCTGTGTAGTTTTTTGGGGGGTTTTTGTGTTTTTTTTTTTTTTTTTTTTACATAGTCTAAATTAGATATGCATTTTTATGTCCCTCCCACACACACACACTTAATATTGTAACATAAACATTTTCCTTTTCGTAAGGATTTTTAGTTGAAGGCCCTGTAATATATTGTATAAGCATAACATATAAATTATTCAGCTATTCCCATATTATCAAGAGAATTTTCTGTTTTTTAACCATTGTTAAGTAGCATGGCATTAATATATCTGTTTTGGGGTTTTTTTTTTTTTTAGGATAGATTCTTGGGAGTGATATTACTGGGCTAAAGGGAGTATAAACATACAGTGCTCTATAACATGTTGTCAAAGTATTTTCTAAGAGAGTAGTTCTAATTTATACTGTCAGCATCTATTGTATGAGTGCCATTTATCCTGTGCTGACCAAGATTGGGTATTCTTATTTAAAAAATCTTTTCTAACTTGATAAACAAAAAAATACATAAATTGTTCTGGTTAAATGAGGTTGAATATTTTTCACAATTTTCTTGGTCATTTCTATTTTATGAATTGTCTATTCATGTTCTTTGCCCATTTGTCTAATGGCCTCTTGTTTTTTTTTTAAATCAAGTTGTAATTCCTTGTACGTTAAACATACACTTTTTTCTGTTATGCTTGTTGCAGATATTTTTGTTTTATTTCTTTTATTTGGGAGAGCAATAGACACTGCAGAGTTTTTCGTGATTAAGTACCAAAAAACCTTCTTCCAATGTTATTTGCTTTTCCCATCACTTTTAAGCCTAAAAAGATTCATGTTGACTATTGTCCCCAAGAAGCAAACTCTAGATCATTTACTGATAATTACTTTTAAGCTTGTTCTTCTTCCCTACAATGTCCAGAAATTGTGTAGAAATATCAAAATTTGTTTGGAAGAAGACAGTCCCTAAATTCCCAGCCTCATTTTCCATAGTGAAGAAAGCAGAAATGTCTATGCTTTAAAGCATCCTTTCATATTTAACAGAAGATCATCAGATTTTATCGAGTAATGTTAAAAACTGTGGCCTTTTCAGATATTTGCAATTTACTTATAAAAGCTACGTAGCATTTTCATAATTAGGACATAAATTAGACGGTACTTGCTGAATGGTTGCTACAGATAAAATTAAGCAGCAGGTTAGAGCTCCTGCCTAGGTGGATTAGGACCTTTGTTGAAATTGAAAGGGAACTATATTAAATTGGGTTTGTAGTGAATCACTAAGAAGAGACTGGTGTGACTGGTCTCATGGATGTATACGTTCCTTAAAATACTCATTTATATAAGTAAGAAATAGCTTGAAAATATTGAGGAAATAGTACAGTATAGTGGAATGAGTGTGGACTAGTTGGAAATGGACCTATTTGGAATGAATCCCTATTTTCCCACATAATAACTTTTATGGAAATCAGGCTTAGTTTTTTAACCTGTATGAACCTCCTATTTCAGTAGTTGTGAGGATTGGCTGTAATGAATGTCAAGTACCAAGTTCAGTGCCTGGCCCCAAGTAGTAGCATAATTATGGTAAATAATAAGGTAGCTTGCTAAAGTGGAGAAAGGCATAGGCTTTGGAAATCAGCTTAAGTTCCAGTCATGGCTCAGCTGTTTTCTGGCTGTCAGAAAGTCATTTAACTACTCTGAAATTGTGCCTAGCAGGGTTACCCTAAGGATTAGAGGTGTTTGGTATGAAGAGCTTGGCCTGTAATAGACATTCAGTAAATAGTAGCTATTGCTGTATTGTCCTAATTTCTAAGGTTATCTTTAAATATTATTATCATAGTTTAAATCTGTACATATCTTTCAACTTTTCTTTTGCAAATTGAAGGTTCCAAGTGACGTTCTTTATTTTAACAGCTGCTTGGTCTAGTGTGGATAGGGGAATGAATACCTCTGAACAGAATTCTTCTTTTGCATCTCTCACACTTAACTCTGCTGTTTCTGGTATGTGAAAACAGTCTTTCATTTAGTTAACAAAAGAATTTCTGTTTAAATTCTTTGTAGCTCATGCTATTCGAAAAATAAAAGAGTCAAGTACTGCTATCAGCATAAATAATAGATATATAATATAAAGTAGCGGAGGCCTTAATAAAAGGAGAGAAAAGAAGACCTAAATTCTTATCTGCAAGTGGCTTGGTTCCTTTCTGTAGTGAAGATAGGAAGATTCTGTGGCATAACATAAGTGAAAGTTCCTTGGCATACAGACAAATACAAATAGAAGGCCTTCCCTTCAGGGTTATACTTTTCTGTTACTAGTGTATTTCTACCATACTTCTTCTTGCAGTTTGCTATTTCTATTTGCCCTTATTCATCATGAGTTTATATCTAAGCCTTTTAGGTTATGTAGAACCTCACATAATAACTCTACTTAGAGTATCTATTGATTTAGAAAATACAGTTATTACTAATAAACTATTACCAATTCAGCATTACTTAAATGCTGTAATGGATGTGCCTTTTATTAATCATGTAGAAGTCATATGTACTTAACAAATACTACATAAATATGGGAGGTGTTTAGTTTGTAACATTTTGTTCACTATGGAATTCATGGACCCAGTGTACTAATTATGTAGCTCCACAGTGTCTGGAGTCACTAGAACTCTAGGGGTCAGCAGACTTTTTCTGTAAAGGGCACAGTAATAAATATTTTAGGCTTTGTGGGCCATACTGTCCCTGTGGAACTACTTAATTCTGACATTGTAACAGGAAGGCAGCCAGAGACGATACATATAAACAGGGGGCTGTGTCTGGTTTTGAAATACTATTCTTTTGATCTTTTTTCAGTCATTTGTAAATACAAAAACTGATCTTCGCTATGAATCACACAAAAAGGGACTGTTTGCATTTGGCCTGTGGGTCATAGTTTGCCAACCCCTGCTCTCATAGACTACATTTCAGTTCCAGAGATAGAATTACTTGCCTCTTTCATCTGGTGACTTGGTACAGCACAGATGCTATTCTCTTCGTGTATTCAGAGAGAAAAAGAAAGCAGCATGGGCTGCTAAAGAAATAGCAATAGTGTTACTGTGGTGCTTATAAGCAGCTAATATACTAATTATATATGGATTTATAGGGTTGTTCTGTTAAAATTTTTATTAAAAAATACATAACTACTTTAAGTATGTATCAAGCCATTATATTACGGAAGGCTGGTAAGATCATCTATAACCAGGTGAAAACGTTTAAGTTAGGAAGGGCTTTTATAAGAGGACATGATTGTATGTAAGTCTTTTACGGTAATAGGTTTTCTTAACCATTTCTTTGTATCAGTGGCTCCAAATCCTAAGTGAGGATCAGAGTCTCCCAAGGATTCCAGTACATGTGAAAATTCTGATTCAGAAGGTCTGGGGGATATGTATCCCTAATGGAGAATCCCTGCTCTATGTTTGCATTCTAAAATGAATTTATAGCTATAGAACAAGGGTTTTTGACCTGGCACCCATGAATTTCTGTGCCCCCAAAATTATCTGCAAAATTTTGTGTAGGTTCTGGACAGAGTCCATCACAGCTCTTATCAGATTCTAAAAATTATGTGACCCCATTCTCACCCCACCTCCTCCCCAAAAATGAAAACAGAAGGAACTTAGGAGATAATAGTCTCTTCTCTTTAAGTGCACCTGAACTTAACTTGGCCTCTAAACCACCGGCTTCCCTCTCTCACCTCTCTAGATAATCATCTGTTTCTTTAATTTTTTCTTAGGCAGAAGGTTCCAGCAAACCTAGATATTTTCTAGCTCTCTTTTCAAGGTCCTCAGGTTATAGGCATATCCTGAAACATTCAGGATTTCTTTTGTGCTTTATTATTTTTCATTAAGAACAAAAATAAAACAACTTTTTTCACCTTCTTGAAATTTGTAGATAATCAGTTTGAAATATGTGTTGTAAAAGACAAAATCGAATGGATTGGTACTAGGGACAATATATACTTCCCATCAGTGAATTCAGTCAAGTATTATCATGCTTAATCTGAAATTACCCTCAATTCTACTTTTCCTTATCTTAACTCTTTTTCTAATGTCTGAATTTTTCCTTTTAGGGGAAATAAAAAATAATTTAGACTCCGTGTGCAAAGTATAGAACTATTGTTATGAAGCATCATTAGAAAATTCCATTTTTAATTTTATTGCATTCGTTTTCATTTAAGGGTCTACTGCTGAGCCAGTTTCTCATTCTACCACTTCTGATTATCAGTGGGATGTTAGCCGTAATCAACCCTATATCGATGATGAATGGTCTGGGTTAAGTATGTCCTTTTAAAAATTATGTTTTTGTTTTTGTTTTTTCAGAATTTTCTTTCTAGCACCCTAAATTCATGCTTTATGTTTTAATTTTAATCCTAATTTTCACCTCTTAGGCCATACTAATATAATTTAATACCAAATGTGTACTACTTGTAAACTGATGTTTTTGAATAGCTGTAGAATTTAAATTTATACTTTTTGTGATTGAGGCAATATTTAAACATGTTTTCTTATAGTTGCTCTATAGTTTTTTATTTTAAAAATTTTTTGTTTTATATGAACATTCTGTTTCTCTTCTTAGTTTTAGTATAATAGAGTGAATATATAGGAATGGCTTTCAGTTTGTGAGGTATGCAAGTTTTGTATTTTAAAATAATTTTCTTAGCCTGATTCCCAGTAGAAACTTAGGAAGGTTAATGACCAGAGTTATTTAAAAAAAAAAAAAAAAAAGAGGAGGAGGGAAAAAGAATATGGTTTTTACGTTCAGAGAACTTATGCCATCTTCACTTAAAAAAAAATCTGAGATTTTTTTTTCCCCGCACAACCTCAAACCTCAGAATGTACTCCTTAGAATTTTTACAGCCATCCTTTTCTTTTTATTTAGCATTTATATGTTACCTTGTGGACTTCTCCACCATTTGGCTAGTGCAAAAAAAAAAAAAAATTCTTGAAGAATATCTTGTGTTTCTTCAAGTAGAGTTGAAATGAAACCCTCTAAAAATAGGAACTCTCAGTTTCTCTTGGATCCTCGATACCTAGTGCAGTGCTTTATACAGAGGTGTTCAGTAGTAATAATGATAAGAAAAGCAAACAGCTGACTGTGCCAGGCACTCGTCTTAAGTCTTGTAGATTTTATTAGCTTATTTTAATGCTTACAATAATTCTGCAAGATACGTGTTTTTTTCCCACACTTTCCAGATGAAGAAACTGAGGCAAAGAAATGTTATCTGACCCAGGTCACACAGCTAGTTAAGTGGAGGAAGTGGTATCAAACTTGGGTAGTCTGGCTCCAGAGTTCATGCTCTTAACCACCACAGGGTCCAGCCTTAATGATGATGGTAATTGCGAAGGTAAACTTGCAACGCAGTACAAAAACTAGTCTGTAGATTAATAAGTCTCCATAGATTCACCAAAGCACAATTCCTACAGATTAAAGGAAGTGAGGTGGAAAGGTAGATTAGGCCATAAAAAGCCTTGAATTGCTGGCTAAAGATTAGGGAGGTGGGGTTGGCGTGCTACTTGAGAAGAAGGTATTTCCTACTTTAGTCCTCACTTTAAAACGTTGTACCTCATACGGCTTGACTTCAGCACTTATCTTGGAATCTAGATTAATTGAGCTGTAAGGTGGAGCAAATAATCTGTCCCATCTACTTCTGTAGATTGTTGTGAGGTTTTAATGTGGTAGTGAAAGCTTTTTGTAATTAAAAAGTACCATATAAATCCAGGGGTATATTACAGGATGTGAAGGTAACGATTTTGGAAAATGAAGTCTCTGTACTTTTGAAGAAAGATCAGCTCTGTGCAGGATAGAATTGAAGAGTGGGTTGTAGGAATGCCAGAGAATAGCGGTGAGGCAGCTATGGGCTGAGGCGGAGGACAGCTGAGCATCAGGGCTCTAGGCTTCCCTGCCTGCACAGGATTACTCCACTTTTATCCATTTTAGAATTCTTATAACATGAAAAACATGATTGGCTGCCGAAATAAAAGACTGAAGCAAAAGATGTATCCACAGGACTCTGTTGAAAGTTAAAAGTATCAGAAACACCATCTTTGACACCATCTTTCATTGGTTAGGCTCTTAGCAGTCTTTTAAGTCCAAAGTTTCTCTTTAACCTCATTTTTCTCTGTGAATTTTATTTTTTGTTTTATCATCTATAATGTGGCTAATTTTGGTACTCCGTGCACTTAATTATTCCTTCTAAATTTACAAAATGCATGATTTAGTATTTGAGATTACTAATCCACAGAGTATGTATATGTGTATGTATGTATGTATACACATACGCTGGCTTTACATTTCGTAGTGTGATATGATTAATATATTGACCCTCTCGTGTGAGGCATAGACGTCATTATCTGACAGAAAGGCATTGGATTTACCAGAACACTTGAATATTAAGTTAAGATGCTAAAGTACAGAAGATACATTTTTTAAAGGCAGGTGTTAATCTTATCCGTTGTCTGGATCATAAAGGAACAACATCATCATAACCCCTGTAAAAAGTCAGATTTTGAACAGAACTTTGTTTTTGTTGGCACACCAGAGTGAGTGAATTTGCTGCAGCATAGTTAGGGGTTGAGAGCATGAGCTTTGAGGACAGACTACTTGGGTTTGAATCTTAGCCTTGACATAAACTTAGGTAGGTACATGGTCATTGTATGCTTCAGTTTCATCATCTGTAAAAAGAATAGTTCTTCTCCCACAGTTGTTGAGAGAATTAAATAATAAAGTATATAAATATAGCACTTAGAACACTGCCTGAATATTCAGTAAGTGCTGTGGTGCTGTTGATATTCTTCTAGGGGCAACATTTGTCTACTCGGTGGAGTCAATTAGTATTGTCTATTTGAACACTGGAGAGTCTTTCTAACATAATTGTTTTGTTGTATTAAAGTTAATACTAAAGTAAGTTCTGACCAGAAGCAGCTGACAGCCATTTTTTTACTCATAAGAGATTAGCTATGAGATGCTTAAACCTAAAGCATTATTCAAGCAAATTAAATAGATAAATTCCTTACCATTTTGAAAAGACACTAATACAGCTCTTTGAAAAGATATTGGCAAACCGATGGGAGAATTTTGAGAAATGAGAAGTTACCCTGTTTATAAATGGAGAAAACTATCCAGTGAATGAAACTATACTGCATAGTTTCCTTAAAGGAAAGAAGTTTTTAGCATATTAGGCCCATGAATCTTAAGAATTATGTGTTGAAAAGTCTCCTGGTGACAACTTTTATGTTTAGGTAATCTTTTGTTTTATAAAGTAGTTTTATTTGATCCCAGTTAGTAAGAAAACAAACAAACCTGAAATCAATAAACCTGGAAAAAATCACCATAAACCTTTATAAAGCCAATAGAGATTTGTGCTTCTGTTAATGTTCTTACATAGGTTAAACCATAGGCTGCAGTCATTCCCCAACCTTTCTGGTTATCTAAGCCTTTAAAAAAGTAATGTTACTAAATACTTTACTAGATTTTTACCTGTTATCCCCCCACACCACCGTATTTATTAAGAAAATAGTTTATGGGGCGCCTGGATGACTCAGTCGTTAAGCATCTGCCTTCCGCTCAGGTCCTGATCCTGGGATCCAGCCATGCATTGGGCTCACTGCTCAGCGGGAAACCTGCTTCTCTCTCTCCCACTCCCCTGCTTGTGTTCCTGCTCTCGCTATCTCTCTCTGTCAAATAAATAAATAAATAAAATCTTAAAAAAAAAAAAAAGGAAAGAAAATAGTTTATATGTTAGTATATTGCCCACCCACTTGTCTAAACTTTTTTTTTTTCCTATAAAAGAAAGTATCTTTTCTGGCCAGAGGCCTTAGAGACCTGGCTTATGGAGAGCAATATGCCAAATCTGCATTTCTTCTTTGTGAGGTTTAAGCAAAACCTGTGACATTCAGATCTCCTTACAGTGTTCTTAATGAATGCTTAATGTAAGATGAGCAGTTGGTTCCAGATGTCTACTAGATGCCTTTATACTTATAAAAATGATTTCTACATTACGACACACCAGATGTATCTTACTGAGAGATTTACCGGGGTTGTAAGAAATAAATTCTTAGTTGTGTGTGCCTGATAGCTTAGAAACTGGCTTTCTATTGTTAATGTCATCAGTGCTACATAAACAGAACACCTACCATTCATTGAGCACGTACTGCATTGCTGTGCACTGCTTTAGATGTATCTAATATCTTCTCAGTCATCCTGGAGAGTTAGTGTATAACCCACTAAGATTATGAAATTTCACCCATATCACATAGTTATTAAGTGGTAGATCAGTATTCACATGTAGATCTGTTTGACTCCAGGTCCATGCCTTTAACCCCGATGTGGGTGTACCGTGCAATACTGCCTCTGGATTCCTGCTCGTAGTAGTAAATTTAGGGAGGGACTTCCTTTATTGTAACATACTTCACAGTTGTCATCACTTGTTACATGTTTAGACTGTCAGTTCTTATTTTCAGTCTCTTTCCATCCTCTACCGTTTTAGCCCCTCTTCTCCCTTTCCATACCCCTGTGACAGAAAGTCTCATTCTGTACTTAAATGTCTCTTGTACTTATCTATCTTCATCTCTGAATAGATAAGACCAGGAGCTCCATGTTGGGGGTGGGGGTATATTGTACTCATTTTTGTATGTCCAGTACCTACCCAGCTCAAGTTCTAATATATAGTAAGTGCTTAATAAGGTGAAATTCCTGTAATTCTACTGTTAAGATATATCTGTTGTTACTATATTATTTTCTTCAATCTCTTCCTCATATAAATTTGGGATCATGTTTTAAAGACAATTTTGTCTATTTTTTTTTCTGTGAGCACTTTCCCAGATTATATTCTTCCGAAACATAGGTTTTAAAGCCTTCGTGAGGTATCATAATACCTCCCCTTTAAACAAAAATAATAGAGTTCACCTGAAAAAATAAGAACAGCAAAGAAAATAAGAATCAGGCAGATTTGTCATTTGAGTTACTAAAAAGTATTACAGAGTCATATATGGCACCATCCCAGGAATATATCTGTGAAATAGGATAGAAATTCCAGAAACAGACTGAAGTGTATGTGAAAGACCTCAGTAGTTAGTAAAAGTAACATTTGACATAAATGGGAAAAGATTGGATTTTTCAATAAAGCAGTGCTAGAATGACTTGTTCACCATTTAGAAATAGAGCTTAACCCCTATCATCTTAAACCACTGGAAATGAAACCTGGCTGTAAGTAGTCCTTGCAGAGGTGATGTGGAAGCATTTCGGAAATCCAGGGAGAGGAGAGAAGATTTGACTTTGAGAGCTACTTAACCAGGATAAAGCCAAAGATTGTTTTTCCCTTTTTAGAATAAGCAAGTGATAGCTTCCCAAAGGAGGTAAAATTCAGTGCCTTTTAGAGTGAAAGAAAGGGATCTAGAGGTCTAAAATAAAAATTTATTCTTGAGAATAGATGATAGAAACCCTGAAAGTGACTTGAATATTTTGGAATGATAAAAGTAGCATTGACTAATTTGGAAAATGTAAGAAGGTACAGATTAAGTATTAACCATTAAAAGTGACTAATTGTTCCCAAAAAAAAAGGAAGAAAGAAGACATTAAATATTCTGTCGTGACTTGGTGAATTTGAAGAAGAACCTAATCTTCAAAAGCTCCTAAGGAGGGGAGGAGGTGTAGTGTAAAAGGACGGATGGGGACCATAATTTTGGCACTGCTGTTCAAGTTCACTAATTCTGGACCCTAGAAAATAAATCAAGTACAAAAATGGAATGACCAAGGGAAAAAAAATGACCAGGACCCAGACCAAATTAGACATAAAAAGTACAAACAGAGCAAAGTCAGGTGGTTGATCACAAAGGAATTTGGGAGAGTGGAATTAAATAGGTAATTCTTAAGTTTCCTAGAAATTCCATTTAATTAGCCATATGATGGGCCTAGCACAGGTGGGACAGAGGTTTTTACCATCATGATTGGGTTTTCTTCTAGCTCTTAAAATGTGCATGGGAGAAAGAAGGAAGAACAACAGTTTAAAAATACAGCTTAGTTCAACATAAGGAATTTTAGTTTTTGCATTTTAGTTTTTGGCAGAAATGATAGATACCTAATTCACACTGTTAAATTTTAGATGGTCTGTCTTCTGCTGATCCCAGCTCTGATTGGAATGCACCAGCAGAAGAGTGGGGAAATTGGGTAGATGAAGAAAGAGCTTCACTTCTAAAGTCCCAGGAACCAATTCCTGATGATCAAAAAGTGAGTAAAGGCATTGGCGGGTATGTCTATTTCTCTGTGCACCCAACTATATTATAATTATTAGGGGTTACATTCTGTATTATAAATACATCCAGTGATAGAATTGCTTCTGAGCCATTCTGATTATATTTGCTTCAATCCTTATGCCTGCATGCCTTCTCTGTATCACTGTTTTTTCTTTCCACATATTATTGAGAATTGTGATATGTGGAAAGCACTATTAGGCACTGATAAGAAAACACAGTTACTTTCCTCTTACCAGAATTAATAATAGTTGGTATTATATCAACTCTTAGTGTGTTTAGAGAAGACTAGATCAGTTGCCAGTGAAAGATTTAGGAAGGCTTCATAGCAGCAGATAAGACTGAGAACACCATGAAAAAGCCATCAAGGCAAGAAAATAGGTAATAATTTAGTGGAGAGATAAATAGTACCCATGTGTGGAATCAGTTGATGAAAAGTACGTTCCTTCTAGGCTACGTTCCTTTTTTTTTTTTTTTTAAAGATTTTATTTATTTATTTGACAGAGAGAGACACAGCGAGAGAGAGAACACAAGCAAGGGGAGTGTGAGAGGGAGAAGCAGGCTTCCCGCTGAGCAGGGAGCCCGATGCGGGGCTCCATCCCAGGACCCTGGGATCATGACCTGAGCTGAAGGCAGATGCTTAACGACTGAGCCACCCAGGCGCCCCTCTAGGCTACGTTCCTTAAAGAAAGGGACCGTGAAGTTTTTTTTTGTTTTGTTTTGTTTTTTGTAGCTCTAGCAACATGCTTGGCATTCAGTAAATAAATGAAAGGAATGATAGATAACCTTGCCACATTTTTGTGAAATTCTGTAGATGATAACCTGTCAGCGGCTTTTAAACTAGGGATAACCTAATCATCACTGGGGTTAGGAAAATTAGGCTGGATACAGCGGAAAGACAAGAAGCTTGGGAAGCTATTTTGTACTATTTTGGGGTAAGTGTTAAAGAGGCAGTTACATGAATCAGGTAGGAGATAATGAACTAAATTGATAGCTTTGAAAAATAAATGGAAGTGGTGTTTACCAGAGATATAAAGCAACTGATCAAACTGCAACTGGGAAAAATCAAAGAGGCTCTGAAGATAATAGGGCCGTTAGTATTCAACAAATATTCATTGAACATCTGCCATAAGTCAGGTATTGGTTAGTAGAGAAGCGGTAATAAGACACGGTTACTGCCTTCCAGGAGCCTACAGTCTGGTTAGGGAGGAGAGGAAGGAGACCGGCACATCGGCAGGTAAAAGTCGTGTTACGGTATGTGTTGGGTATTAGGGAAGCACTTGGGAGTTTTAGCAAAAGCATCCTGAAGGTAAAAGCAGAATGCGAAACAAAGAGTGGTCAGAAATTAAACTAGAGAGGGAGGCAGGGACCAGATGCTAGAAGTTCTTGAATGTCATATTTAAAACCATAGATTTTATCCTGTAAGTAATGGAAGGATTTTAAGCTAAAGTGTTTTTTTCTCCGTGGGTTACACTGGTAGCCCATGTAGAAAAAGGTGGAGGCATATGTGAGAAAAGGCAGGAAGACCAGTTCACAGGTTGCTTAGTAGTCTAGGACAGTAGTGGTAAGAATGATACACGGAATACAGAATGGACTTGAAAAATACATTGAAATAAAATCCACAGAACATGATTAGAATTGAATGGTGTTATACGCAAACAATGAATCATGGAACACTACATCAAAAACTAATGATGTAATGTATGGTGATTAACATAACATAATAAAATACAATTTTAAAAAAAGAAAAAGAATTGAATGTAGGAAGAGTCATCAAAATGACTTACAGGATTTTAGCTTGGGTAACTGGGAAGGTGGAAGTAGTCCTCCCAACAGAGAAAATATAGGAGCAAAGGCTAGTTAATTGGGGGAAGGGTGGTTGGTTCCATTTGGGATATGTTAAATGCAGAGCGTTTTGTTGAAATGCCTAAGAGAAGTTGGTTTTGTGCCAGGTTAAAGCTTAGGGAAAAGATCTGTTTGGACGTTATTAGTATATGGTTGTTAAACACTTTGAGAGTTGGTGAAATATCTAGGAAAAATCTGTAGACTTGAAAAGAGCAATGGAATGAACATAGGAATCTAGGAAACTCCCAAGTTTTAAGGAGAAAAAAGCCCATGAAAGAGACTGGGGGAAGAGAGTTCTGGGTCACAGAGGCTGAGACATCTGCTCTCTGGTAATTAAGAGCAGTTTCGTTAGAAATCTTGGACTAGGGGCGCCTGGGTGGCTCAGTTGTTAAGCGTCTGCCTTCGGCTCAGGTCATGGTACCAGGGTCCTGGGATCGAGCCCCTCTTCGGGCTCCCTGCCCGGCGGGAAGCCTGCTTCTCCCTCTCCCATTCCCCCTGCTTGTGTTCCCTCTCTCACTTTCTCTATCAAAAAATAAAATCTTAAAAAAAGAAAGAAATCTTGGACTAATAACCATATTGCAGTAAGTTGAGTAAATGGTTAGGAAAGAGTAGTAACAATTACAAGGTTTTTCTAAAGTAAGTTTGGATAGAAATGGAGGAGAGGTAGTGGATGACAGCACACTGTAGTATCAGGAAGGGTTTTGTTGGGGGTTGTTTGTGTTTTAATGATAGGAGAGATTTTAGTACAGCGTCGGTAAACTTTTTATTAAAGTTCCATACAGTAGTGCAAAAGCAACCATAGACTATAGGGAAATGAACTTTATTTACAAAATCTGGCATCGGACCAGACTTGTAGTTTGTCAACCCCTGCGTTAACATATCTGTGGACACAAAGGGAAAGGATCTAGGGTAAAGTAAAAGCTAAACATAACTGAGAAATGTGGCTAATAGAGTAAGTTCCTGGCAGTAGATGTAGAGGAATCTTAGGCATGAGTGGATTGTGGGTTGGCCTTTAATATAATAGGATGGTAGTACCTCTGATCTTTAGAGACCACAGGAAGGAAGAGGTAGTAATGGGATTTATTATTAAGGGTGTAAAGAAATGTACGGGGGGGGGGGCAGTTGATAGGTAATATGAAGGTCGAGGGGGTTAGGGGGAGAGAGAGAGAAATGGGCAGAGCATGGAGGGGTTTTAGAGCAGTAAAGCTACTCTGTAGAGACACTGTAATGGTGGATGCATGTCATTATACATTTTTCCCAAAGCTGTAGAATGTACAACACCAGGAGTGAACCCTAAGGTAAATTCTAGGGGCTTTGAGTGGTAATCATGTGTCAGTATAGGCTCATCAGTTGTAACAAATGTCCCACTCTGGGGAGGGATAGTGATCGTGGGAGAGGCTGTGCATGTGTGGGGCTGGGGAGTATATGGAAATCTCTGCCTTCTGCTCAGTTTTGCTGTGAACCTAAAATTGCTCTAAAAAATAAAGTCTGTTAGGAAAGAAAAGCTTCCTGGTACAGTACCTTAACACACAGTAATCATTCTGATATTTGTTGAATGTTTAGTGAATGTGCAACCAAAAATCTGTTTCTTTAACTGAAACTTCCTTGTGCCCGATCATCAGAATTACAGAGTAAAATCACTGAATGGAGTAAAGACTGTTACATATCATAGCACTTCTTTTTCTGAGTATATTCGGAGATCGTCTTTCATTTCTCTTAGCAAAAATGGGGCAATATCCAAAGGCCCATCAGTTGAGGAATGGAGAAATAAAATGTGACAGGTTTGTACAATCACGTATTAGATGTTAAAAATCAATGAAATAAGTTACATTAATATCAACAGGAATAGAATCTCAAAAACATGTTGAATGATGAAGGACAGGTTTACAGAAAGATACAGTATGATACCATTTATATAAATTTTGTATGTGTGAACACACCAGAACTTATAAAAAGAAACTTGATTGGATGGACACAAAAGAAGTTCATGGTAGTGGTAATGGTAAACCATTACCATGGTAATGATTAACCCTAGGGTAAACCCCTAGGGGAGGTGGTGTGGAAATGGGATTGGGAAGGGTTTAAGGAATTTTATCAGTAATGTCTTTTAATAATCTAAAATAAATGTGTCAAAATGTCAGTTCTTTTGTGTGAGTTAAAAGATGGTATGGAGTTGATTTCAGCCTTTTTCCCCATGAACAAAACTAGTGTTTTGCCATCAGGAACTACAGTTCTCTCATGGTTGGATGATAATTGGCTAAGAAGCAGAGTGCCCAGAGTCCTTGTGACCTGAATATTCCTTATAGGATACATTTTTTCACGTGGTATTTTAATCACTGTGAGCTTATGGTGAAAACTTCTGTGGAAGTTTCTCCACAACTGACAACCAACTTGTACTGAACATCTCTTAGCTAAGTTTGTGTAGGATTTTGTTTTTCCATCTGCTAGTAGTTTCTGTGAACTGTTTGGTGGTTCATCCTAATGACTGTGCTGCTGAGCAGAGAAATAGTAGTTACCCCATCATCTCATCCTATAAGGATAGGCTAGGAATCTTGGCTGTCATCTGTGCAGAAGAAACAAAAAGCACTTTTTCATAGAAAAGTCAACTATATGGTATGTGTGAAGGGATAGTCTGAATACTAGTTTAACAGTTCTAATTCACTATTTTTGTCCTGCGGAATGTTATTTTCAATGACATTCCATCTCAAATTCAATTTTTTTTAAATTAAGCCTTCTGTAGAGTGACAGGCCCTTGTGAGAAATGATACAGAGAGATTCCCTGTACTCTTTACCCAGTGTCCCCCAGTGGTAACATCTTGAAAAACTTGAGAACAGTTATCACAACTAGGATACTGACATTAATGCAGATACAGAAAACATTCCCATCCTGCAAGGACCCCTCATGTTGCCCTTTTTTTTTTTTTTTATAGCTACCCTTTCTCTCCTCTTGTCACCACTCCCCTGGTAACCCCTGGCAACCAGTGATCTGTTTCCATTTCTATAATTTTATCATTTCAAGAATGTTCTATGAATAGAATAATAATAGCATGTAACCTTTTCATACTGTTATTTTTTTCACTCAGCGTAATTCTCTAGACACTCATCTAGATTGTTGTGTGCATCATTAGCTGGTTCTTTTTTTATTTCTGAGTAGTCATGGTGTGGATATGCCTCAGATTGTTTAATCATTCTGTTGAAGGACATCAGGATTGTTTTTGGCTTGGGGCTATTGTGAATAAAGCTGCTATCTACATTTATGTACAGGTTTTTGTGTGAACATAAGTGTTCATTTTTCTGGGATAAGTGCCTAGGAGGACAGTGCCTGGGTTGTATAATAGATGCATATTTAATATATTAAGAACCTGCCAAACTGTTTTCCAGAGTGGTTGTATCACTTCACATTCCCGCTTACAGTGAATGAGTGATCGTATTTCTCTGAATCCTTGCCAACACTTGCTTGTCACTGTTTGTTATTTTAGCCGTTATTGATAGGTGTGTAGTGAACTCACTGTGATTTTAATTTGCATTTCCCTAATACCTGATGATGTGGAACATCTTCCCATGTGCTGCTTTGCCATCTGTCCTCTGTCGTGAGATGTCTGTTCATATCTTTTACACATTTTCTAATTGGATTGTTTACTGTTGAATTTTGAGTGTTCTTTATATAGTCTGAGACATGAGTCCTTTGTTGGATATATGGTTTGCAGATATTTTCTCCCACTTGGTAGCTTGTCATTCTCTTAACAGAGCATATAAAAACAATCAGAAAGATGTAAAAAAAAAAAAAAAAAAGTGGTCTATCATAGACAATAGGAGAATGAAGTTCCACGTACTTTGTTCTTTTTAAATATGTAATTTTAGATCCATTTTATTACTCATTACTAATTCTTTACTTAGCGTTTAGGAGATAAAGATTGAGCCTAATGAATGAAATTATTCCATAATTTCTGAATAATGAAAACTTAACCAATTGTTTCACTTAATACTTTTGCTTTTAACATCAGGTTTCAGATGATGATAAAGAAAAGGGAGAGGGAGCTCTTCCAACTGGGAAATCTAAAAAGAAAAAAAAGAAAAAGAAGAAGCAAGGTGAAGATAACTCTCCTGCACAGGTAAAGTATCAAAACAGATAGATGTCATTCGTTAAGCACCTACTGCTCAAATGTGAAAAGATAATATGCAGATACTAAGAATATGTAGAGATAAAAGACACTATAGGAGATAGGTTTACTTGCAAAGCATTTGAAAAGTCACAGAATGTTTTAAAGATCTTCTATATCCTACTGTAATAATAACTATTGCTGTAAAAAAAATCGTACCAAAGGTGTAAACCCAAAAGTAATAAATTAAATTAGATGCATTTTGATTTATGTTAAGGTGAAATGGAAAAAGAGGTACAGTATTTCTCACATACAAAAATGCTTTTTGAATAACTTGAATTTAGCAAGTTAGAATTTTAGCTTAGAACATGTGAGTCACAAGTGGAGTGTCACTCCAGAGTTTGCTCTCTGTTTCACTTAGTATCCTCTTAATACCTTCACTTAGTATCTTCATCTGCTTGTTTGGCTTCTGACAGAAACTTTCTACTTCCGTCACTCCATTTTCCTTCTTTTTTCATTGGTCTCTCCTATTGGGAAAACTAATTTTAAATGACAGTATAAATGAAAACAAAGGTACTTTAATTGCAAACATACTAGATTACTAGAAGTATGCATGGGTTTCTCTTTGAAAGCACTATCACCATTATATTACAAATTACGAAAATCTTATTCCTTACCTACAACCATGTGGCTACTTGTTTTTATTCCTTTAAATGTAGGAGAGAGCCAGAGTTTCTAGAGGATAGCCTCCATAGTAATTTTCCTGTTTATTCTCTTTGGGAAAAGTTGGTGCATAAGGAAATATGTGTTGCGTTCATTTTTTGTTGAGGGAAGCACAGCCCATCGTAAATGACACTGATCCATTTTCAATGCTTGTTTTTTCTCACAGTAATGTATGTAACTGAGATCAGTGGATATACTGTGTAATAAGGGTGCTTCTCTCTTTAGCTGAGCTAGCTGATGAGAACCGTTATGGACAGCTATCTTTTGTTAGTAATACTGTCTGAACTCTGTTTAGCCAAACTTTTCCTGGACTTCTGTGACTTACATTATAGCCTTTACTAAAGACTACTTTTCTGGTTTGTGGATTAGATGAGTTCCTTTTAAAAGAAATTTTGTGGGACAGATATAATCTGTAAATTTCAACTTACTGGCAAAGGTCATTAACTTGTGAAAGTTCTTTTGGTATTGTTATACTCCTTTTAAAAATGTTTGAAATGTTTTTAAAAATAACAGTGAGTATGGGGCAGCTGGGTGGCGCAGTTGGTTAAGCATCTGACTCAGTTTTGGCTCCTCTTGAGATCTCAGGTCGTGAGCTTGAGCTCCACATCGGGCTCTGCGCTCACCGCCAAGTCGTCTTGGGACTCTCTCACCCTCTGCCCCTCCCTCCCTCCCTCCCTCCCTCTCAAATCAATAAATCTTTTAAATAAATAACTGAGTAAGTATACAGGCTTTGGAGTCAGATCTGTATTCAAATTTCAGTTTGGCCATTTACTGGTTGTTTTTGTTTTTCTTTGCACAGATGACTTAACTGCATAGGTTGCTTTGAGAATTAAATGAGACAGCCATGAAATTCTGTGTCAGGGTCATAGAACATAGTATCCTATCCGTAGTACATTTGGGAATTTGTTCTTTTTAGTTGTGGGTACGTGGTTGGTGGGCGTCTTTACTGTTAGAGTACAGCTTAGGATAAAACTAACTGATGTCTTCACGTTAATTTTGTACAGATGGCAAATCTTACATATATACTTCCAAAGCTACTCTTCAACTTAAATTCACAACAAAATTTATATTACTGTCTAAACCCACTACCATCCTGAACAAGTTTTATAAAGTATCAGTATTGGCAGAAGACTTCCAAGATCACCCTAGCCAGTTGTTTCTATGTATGTGTTGGCTAAGGAATCATACAATTAGCAATGATGGTCCTGTTTAATGTATTCTAGTTCATATTTATTTCACATACCTACGCATGTAATGTGCTTTAGAATTGCTTTGTTGAAACTTTTTTTTTTTTAAGTCTGAAGGCCTTTGGACACCTGGGTGGCTCAGTCGGTTAAGCATCTGCCTTTGGCTCAGGTCATGATCCCAGGGTCCTGGGATCGAGCCCCTCATCGGGCTCCCTGTTCAGCGGGGAGCCTGCTTCTCCCTCTCCCTCTACTGCTCCCCCTGCTTGTGTGTGTGCTCTTTCTCTCTCTCTCTGTTAAATAAATAAATAAAATCTTTTTTAAAAAATAAAATAAAGTCTGATGGCCTAAGAATGGAAATGTTAAAGCTTGGATAGGACCTTAGAAATTATCTAGGCACATTTTATTTTATAGTTGAGGGAGGAAACTAAGGTTCAGGGAAATGAAATGATTTGTCTTTGACACTACACAGCTAGGCTGCAGCAGACCAGAACTGAAATGTACTTTGTACTATGTCAGCTTCGTTTATCTACAGAATGTACTCATGTACAGATATTCCTTGAAGATGTCATTAACTGAAATGTTATTTCTAAAGTCTTAGTTTGAGTATCACCCAATTCACTGTGTATTTTGTTTAAAAGACAAAATTCTAGTTTATTTCGTTTGAGTTGGTTTAGTAAATTAGAATGGTTTGCATTTGGGGATGGGAGTGTATTGGTTTTTAATTCCCAATTGATTTAAGTCCCTGGGGAGAGCAGGGATGATCACTGTTGTTCCAGATGTACCTGTATATTTTAAATCTTTGAATGATTGTTTTTATATGCTCTGTTAAGCTGTTTGGACAGTTACTGAAGTGAAATTATTTTCTTGGAATATCTTTTGGACATTAACACTACAAACCAAATAGATTTTTAATTAGTAAAAAAGAGTGATTTATATCATCTAATAGACTACTTTTCTCTGTAGGACACAGAAGAATTAGAAAAAGAAATTAGGGAAGAGCTTCCAGTGAATACCTCTAAAGTCCGTCCAAAACAGGAGAAAGCTTTTTCTTTGAAGACCATAAGCACTAGTGATCCAGCTGAAGCACTCATCAAAAATAGCCAGGTAATTTTTTGATATTTAAGGAATAAAATTTTGATGACTTGAGAGTTGTGTCATAACTCATATTTTATCGAAGTACTAAGTGCTAAGCATTGCTAATCACTAATTTAAAGTGCTGAGTATTTTAAATACACTAATTTAATCCTCATAACAACCCCATGAGAAAGGTCAAGATCTATTATATAAATGAGGTTGGAGAACTTAAATAACTAGTCCCAAGCTGCCTGTCAGTGGTGAAACCAGAACCAATAGACTGTGCTTTCTCCTATTAAATAGCTAAACATACAGGGGATAGTGGCTTGGAGAAAATGTAACTGGTTGCATTTTCCTAAAAGCATGCCATAATATATAATACGGCTGTGGTCCAACCTCTCAAAATTTAACATTTGTTTAAAATTGGTGACAGGTTCTTGAAATCTGTGCCATTGGTAGAAAATTTTGATGTGTCAGAAAGGATCATTTTACAAAAGGTCTAGGCCAGTGACGCATAGTTTTTTAAAATCTAATTTCTAGAAAGGTAAATTGTATAGAAATCTATGAAATCTTACTAGAGTTGCATGGTTCATTTATATATGCTCATTCAAAAAAATTTACTGAGAACCCACTACAATGCCACACACTATTTGAGGATATATCAGAGAACAAAGCAGATCAAAAAAATCTCTGCCTTTTTGGAGCGTACATATTTTTAATGAAACCGCTTCAGACACAAACCTGAGTTACAGGGGCGCCTGGCTGGCTCAGTTGGTAAAGCATATGATTCTTGATCTTGGGGTTGTGAGTTCCAGCCCCACAGTGGGTGTAGAGATTACTTAAAAATAAAATCTTTAGGGGCGCCTGGGTGGCTCAGTTGTTATGTGTCTGCCGTCCACTCAGGTCATGATCCCCAGGGTCCTGGGATCGAGCCCCGCATCGGGCTTCCTGCTCCGCAGGAAGCCTGCTCTCCCTCTCCCACTCCCCCTGCCTGTGTTCCCTCTCTCGCTGTCTCTCTTTCTGTCAAATAAAATCTTTAAAAAAATAAAATAAAATCTTTAAAAAAAAAGAACCTGAGTTACCGCTAAAAGAAGTAATTGGTAACAGTCTTGTGCCAAAATAAAATCTTAACCATAGTTCCTATTTGGATTTGATGCTTTTAATTCCTTAAGAGAAGAATTCCCTTTTGAGATGTAAGGATGTGATCTCAGTACATGCATAGGTTTAATAGTAGGGAGACAAAGGGTCATTTGACATTTTGATGTTTTACTTACTAGCAAGTCATTTTCGGAAGCCATTTTGTAAAGACTGTTTGAGTCCTTCTGTGATTTATCATAGATTAAGTGGAGAGAATAGAGGGGAGAATACTGGAAATAAATACTAAAACTTTTGGGTGAGAAATAAATATGGAGAACACTAATAAGAAAGCTGAGCCAAGCAAGACAAATGCAGCTTCGGATACCTGAAACAGAAGGAAGGAATCCTAGTAATTACTTGCGTGCACACAGCTTCCTCTTCTTGTTTCCTTTTCCGCTGAGCTTTCTTACACCTACAGAGCCTAGAGGAACAAGGGGCAAGAGAAACATCACTTAGCCTTGTTTCTGTATTCAATCATGATGATAAGGCTAAGGATGAATTGATCTCCTCTGTTACAGCCTCAAGGCACTCCAAATACTGGGGTTTCCATCCTTACCTCTCCTGACCATGCATTTACAGGCCTCACAGAGGCCTTTCTGCTTCCAGGTTGGAGAGGAGAAGCAAGGTGTAAGAGTCTGGGCCCTCAGCATTATGATTTCACTACCAGACTGGATAGAACTCTGAAAATTTGGACCTGAGTTTTACTGCTTCCTTTAATGGATAGGACTAGTAGCCATAGTTTGCTTTTGTCTGAGGCCACCGTTTTCTGTGGGTAGGAAACGGAAGTGATTGCTGCCCTGTTTGAGTTAGCCTTACCTCTCGAGAAGCAGAGAAGGGAGCATCACCTATGGTATTTCAGAAATTCGCTTTTTTCTTTTTGTCTTTCACATGAAAAAGTTTTGAGGAATTAAAGAGTTGGTAAGAAGTGGACAGACATTGAATTACTAAAACATACAAAATCATTCTATTTGTAATGAAAAAGAAGAATGGAAAGGTTCATGAAAATGGAATTATTCACCCCTATATGAGATTCGGTAAACATCTTGTAATTTTATGCTTTCAGCCATTTTTATCTCAGCCTAAATTGATGGCTCCTGTGGGTAAGGATTTATTCGGTTAGGCCGCTAGAGGGCAGGCACGGGCTGTAGTGCTTCTGCTGGTAAATTATTTGGAAACGGTCTCAGTACTTCCTTGGTCCTAAACAGCCTCTTGGTATGACTGTATTTAATTTTATTTGAAACTTTTTACAAAAGAACTTACGATAATTTTATTCCAAAATAGCCTATCAAGACTCTTCCACCTGCTCTTTCTACCGAGCCATCTGTTCTTTTATCAAAAAGTGATTCTGACAAGAGTTCGTCCCAAGTGCCACCGATGCTACAAGAGACAGATAAATCCAAGTCAAATACTAAGCAAAACAGTGTGCCTCCTTCACAGAGTGAGTAATCCTTTGTTCTGGTTCTTTTGTGTGTTCTTGTACTGTTGATAAGCGCTGATATCTCAGAAGGCCGATGGATTAATAGATAATCCTTCCTTCCTTGGCAAAGGCTACATTCCTTGGAACCTTGTGGACCTCAGCTGTGAGGGCCAAGGGACTGAGATCACTCCAAGCAAGAGGGGGTGGCCAGGAACATAGATGGCAGAGACATGCCCTTGTCCATCTGGTCCCTCCCTTTTTCTGTGCACGTGTTCTTGGGACTGGGAATTGTTCTGTGCCTTTTTTCCCTCCGTTGCTCCCTTCAGCTCCCTTCAGTGTCCATTTTTGCCCATTTTCACTTTCATTACTTAGATTGAGCCGTATTAAATGATGGCTTTTCTAGATCAGAACCAGTGAAATACCTTCCATGTCATGAAAAAACAGAATACATTGGGATTCAAAGGAAAAGAGGACGGCAGCCATAGAATAACCTATAAAACATGTCACTGGAATGTGAACACTTAACTCCCCTGATAATGCTTCAACCTTTATGTTTATTTCAGCGCATGTTTTCATTGATGCTACTTTTACATTTTTGAGACATAACAGTATTTACTCCTGTTTTTTCTTTCTTTTTTTCCCTTTAGCCAAGTCTGAAACTAGCTGGGAATCTCCCAAACAAATAAAAAAGAAGAAAAAAGCCAGACGGGAAACGTGAATATATTTTTCCTGATTTGGACATGTGTTTTCAAACACTGTCTGGAAGATTATGCTGTTTATGCAATAATTTGTGAACATGTACAGAGTTTTATATAAATTTAAACCAATTTTTAAAACAAAACTGTGAACACAACCACCATAAAAATGGAATCAAAAGAAAGTTAATTTATGAAATTCAGAGGTCAGCAGAATATACTCCAGTGCTGGAAGACACTTGGGGAAAGTCTTTTCAATTGAACAAGAACGGTCTTAATTTAAGAATATTATCCTGGTTTTACAGCAGTGCCCTGTTTACAACAGCTTGTGCCCTGTCTCATCTGCAGCTGAGGAATAAAGGATTCTGATTAGAGAGAGAGCTGCCTGCGGATGCGTAGGCAACATCTGCGATCTTATGCACGGAACTTAAACCATTTGAATCTGTTTTATGCTTAAATCAAAGTGCTTTGATCAAATGCATAATCTGCCATATCTTTACATATATGTTGGTAGCAATTTGTATTAAAGGAATCACAAGTGCAAATAAAAGGTCATTTATCATTTGTTAACTAAACTCCTGGTTTAGTTTACAATTTTTAAAAAGTTCTTAATTAAAAACATTGAACATGCAGTTGATGCTTGTATGGCTTATGAAGTTATTTTTGATAGTCTTACATTACTTGAATTGTTCAAAGTTCAGTATATTTTAAATTAAGAAAGATAAACTATATGTATTTGTTTTATACTTTTAAGGTTCAGACTCACAAATAATGCTCTTGTTTAGAATTTGAAAACTTTCAGGCAAAATGCAACTTAACATTTTTCCCTTTCCCTAGCAGTTTCTTTTTTCCAACGTCAGCTCTTCTCTTCATTGCTAATACTTCTTCGACTTTAAAAATGAAATCTTTCACAAATTAGTTATACAGACAGAACTTTGAGTAAAGGATGGAGAATGAAAAACTAGAGTCAGCTTTAATTGACATTGTCAAGACCTCCAGTTATCAGGAATACATTTTTTTACTGCCTTAACCTATAGTGCGTAGAATATGCATCAATTTCTTGAGGGGGATTCGTGTTTTTATAAGAATTTTCATGTAATTATTGCGATCGTGGTCAAATAAGGAACGTTTTCTGCTTGAAACTATTGATTTAAATGACGTGTGAGATGTTTCACCATTTTCAGGCACTGTGTAATTCTCTTGTAATAAACTGGCAGGTATCTTTGTAACTATAAATAGTGCATGCTCAGCCATGTACACTGTAAATAGCCTTTACCAAACGTGTTTGACAGTCAAGACCATAATTAACATCACTTAGTGAATTGTGATAAAGAAAAAAAGCCATGATTTATTTGATGTGATTGGCTTGTTTTTACGTGGCGCCAAGAATGAAACTGTTTAACAGCTGTAACCAATGGTACTGATCTGTCCATCCAATCTTGTCTTTATTAGATCTGATTGTGGTTTGATAGTATTGCATTGTGACACTAGGAAAGCTAAAGAAACACAATGGTTTTAGTAACTGCTGAAGACTGGCCTTATTAATGGACAGCTTTCCTAACAAGCAATTATTAACTTCTATCAGGTGTTACCATCTGTTTCAGGAACATGGCAGTATGTTTACATGTCAGAAGTCTTGTTTCATTCTATGAGGTTTCTAAATTGATTTGTTTAAATAAATTCAGCAAATGGACAGCATTGTGTTTATTTGCTTCACTATTGGGGTAAATAAGCTCAACTGCCAGGAATTCATTTCTTCAAATGACTTTATTCTGTGAGCTTTACATAGATGTTTCCTAAATAGATAAAGGATTCCTGAAGTTGCCAGCACTTTGTAAAGGTATCACAGAGAGTTTGAGAAGGAGTCTGTATAATTTTAGAATGTGCCAAAAGATCTAAGCTCAGAAAATTCAATTGAACTCTCTCAACTCTACCTCACCATTTCTTTATCTTAGAATTTTGTTGGCTGAGTCAAATGTTGGGCTTTATTTCTCCGGCTTAGTATCTCCCAGACAGCCACCTACAGCGGATGTTAGGGACACTGTCTTTTGAGGAGAGATCTAGTGTGGAGATGGAGAAGTGCATTGCTAAATGGGTGGATCCGGTGTGGAGATGTCTCTGTCTCTCCAGCTCAAGAGTGAGGATGTGGATTTTATGTTTTAAGAGATGGCAGCTATGAGTGATAAAATTAATTTTTTTCACATGCATGAGATGAAAACTCTTGCACAATTAAAGTATCATTGTTCATTGCTCTTTACCTGTTCCAGAAGATCTTTATATGGCATTAAATCAGTTTCTGGAATCTGAACACAGGAACTTTTCTCCATCATCAACCTTAGAAGGCACTAAAATGAAGGTAGCGATTCAGGGAAGAGGGGAAAGAGAGGAACCTATTGTCCTTTGGAGACTTGCATTATATGCTACCCAAACTGTCAGTAGGGAGATAACTGATCCCTTTAGGCTTCATCAGGCCTGAAGGGGAACCTTGTTCTAATTAGCAAATGAGGCGTCCTCAGAGAACCTGCTTAGAAATCTCCCTTATCCTGACCTGTCTCCTCGTACTTACTGAAAATCTTTCCCTAACCTGGAGTGGGGTTTAGGATTTCCCCAGACTGGAATCCTACCTATCTGTACCCCAGATTGAGCAAAACAATAGTTGAGAGAGTCCAAAAAAAAAAGGTGTTGAAATAAAATGTCGTTAATGTAATTTACCATGTTTACGTTGTGCATGCATTTTGGGGGTGGGGGAAGCAGTGGAAATAATTTATCCAAATCTAATGGTATTATTTCACAGGCGAATCCAGTTTGTATTTGGGTTAAAGATCATTGAAAGGCAATATTTAACTACAGAGTTTAGTTTTTCTTAATTAAAAACAGTCCTCTATTAACGTAGTGTGAAATATCTTTCAAAATTGAGAATTTAGGTTTAAGATGTCTAAGAGATGTCTTAAGACTTTTCTGTAAACTCATTGCACAAACTGGAATTACTTTCCAAAAGACTTAGGGAATGCAAATATGTTATTTGTAAAATGCATTGAGTATTGTAAATAAAACAAACCATTTTTGTTTTGTTTAAATTGCTCGTTACAGTTCTCTTATGGGAAGGGACTTCAGTCATTCTGCATCTTAAGCTAGTCTGAAGGCAATTAGTCTTTGATGTTCTTGATGCTTCTTTCAAACCATAGATGCATTTGCAGGCTTTACCAGTGGGAGGTCAGATATTTGGAGTTCAGCACCTCGTAACATAGCCGTTTGTGACGCACGATGTTCTCCGTGGGAACCCGCTTCCATCTGAGGTCATCTTAGCAGTAGACACACCCCACCAGGTGCAGTGTCTAACTTGCATCAGCGTTTTAGGTTAAGGAAATGAGATTCAAATTTGGTACTATTAGTTGGGCCATGTCCCCAGACAATAGTGACTTAGATAGAAGTTTATTTCTTGTGCGTGCGTGTAAAAGTCAGGAAGGCGGTCCCCTTGACCGCAGTCCCCCCACGCTCAGCGCGCGGCTTCCATGTCGAGGCTGCCAACAGCTACACAGCTGGGTAACACCGCCCCTGCCTTTAAGAGCACTTCTCGAGTTACGCCACGTAGGCTCATCAACTCAAACTCAATCACTTGTTCCTACTAGCTACAAAGAGAACAGGAAATAATAGTCTTTATTCTGGCTGTCGTGGGCCAGTGAATATTCCAGGATTCGTTATGGGGGAAGCGGTGGGGAGATGGACAGCGAGCCCAGCTAGCGGTCCCTGTCACAGGGTTGGACATAACGCTGCGTTTTTCATGCACCCAGGCATCCTTTCTAAGGTCAGGTTTTAGCGTTTCCAACGGAGCAGAAATTCTGAAATCTCTCAGATACTGCTCAAGAGCAGCAGCTAGTCATGTTCAAACTTATGTGTAAGAGCTTTCTGGAAGAAATTCCTGCCATTCAGTTCCTGCTTTAAATTCTAGAGACAGGCTGGGGCGCCTGGGTGGCTCAGTCGTTAAGCGTCTGTCTTCGGCTCAGGTCATGATCCCAGGGTCCTGGGATCGAGCCCCGCATCGGGCTCTCTGCTCGGCGGGAAGCCTGCTTCACCCTCTTCCATTCCCCCCTGCTTGTGGTCCCTCTCTTGCTGTCTCTCTCTCTGTCAAAAAATAAATAAAATCTTTAAAAAAAAAAAAATTCTAGAGACAGGCTGAAGGAAACTCAGTAGCCTGCTATCATGCCTATCCTGTAAGTATCATCACAAGTTCCAGCAGAAAAATTGCCCTGCTATATAAAGTAATCTCTAAAAAATAAAAAAGCATTACTATTCTTTCTAAATGCTTTCACAGGAGAAGGATTTCTAACTCTAGCAGCAGGACAGGAAGTACATTGTGACATGTTTGCTAACTATTAATAGTTACAGTACTGAGATTTATGAATAGGCTAATTGAAGAAAAATTTCAGCAGATACAAGGTCTTCCCCATGATACTGGCATTCTTATTTGTATATGTGTGCTTTCCTTTTTTATTTATTGTATTAAAGCATTCAAAATGAATATATGTAACATGTACATAAAGTATAAAGCATAATAAAATGAACACCTCTGAAAACACCATTCCGCTTAAGAACTAGAACCTTACCAGCAGAGGGGATATCGGGGGTGAGCCTGACTTTTGCTGTCGTTCGCTAACAGGGTCGGGGGGGGCAAGACCTGGATGAAGATAGCTGCTCTCGGGTACCCCAAGCTGGCACGGGTCCTTTTGCATGCCCAGAGTAGCTGTGGGTCCAGGTAACCTCTAGCCAGTCTCGGAAGGGAATCACGGCCTCACTGGCGCCCCTCAGTTCACTGCCATCTGCTGGGAAGTCGTAGTAAGTACACGTAGGCACCATGGCTCAATGTGAATGGTGCCCCCAGAGCCCTGTAGCGCACACCCTGCACGACCTCTTTTCCATGAGGAAGGAGGCTAGCGAGGCTCTATCAGGAACGTGCCCCCACCCCACCCCCGCGTGCCCCCGGAGTCAGAAGAGCAGCACGTGGCCCATTTAGGGTGCGGATTCCTGGTGAAGTTTGTTGAGGGGCTGCCGATTTTCTGACAAACACCACAAAGGGGTTTATGGCAAAACAGCAGGAGCTGTGAGTAACTTAAGATAGTGTAATTATGGATGATTTCTTTCTCTTTGAAACTGTATAGCAACTTACTAAAATACGGGATTACCTGGGGAAATTGCAGCTATTCCCATTTCTCATCAAAATTGAAATGTTCACAATAATGCAAGATGGAAGAAAACCCGCCTTAGTACTGGAAGTGGAAAGGGGGACATCCAAATGCCAAAAGCCCGGGGACATTCCTGTTATTAGCAAACAAAATCCAATAATTTATCAACAGAGTAAAACACCATGAAAGATGCAAGTGTGGGCTGATAATCAGGAAACCCAGTAACACATTTCATTTCACCACAAACTTAAAGCAGAGAAGGCCTATGATCATGACACTGCTGAAGAAGTATTTTACAAAATCCAATAGCTGTTCCCAATTTAGATTTAAAACACAAAAACAAAAACTTAAGGGAAATACTAAAGTCATCTCAATTGGAATCAGAACAGAGCAGGGTTACCTTACTAGCCAAGACTGTCTTGGAGCGGTATTAACAGATAATAAAATTTTAAAAACTAACGTCAGAAGAGAAAAAGTATTTTTTTCTGATTGTACACCGACAGAGCTCAAGAGATTTTAATAAAAAGCTATGACCACTAGGAAAAGAATATACTCAAGCGACAGAAATACAAAAACCAATAGAATTTTCTGTACTAGAATAAGCATCTAGAAAAGAAAATGGGAAAAAAATCCAATTACATCACAACTAGAAGCATCTAATATTAAATAAATTTTTCAAGAAAAATACAAGACCAAATGGAAACTAAAGTCTTTAAAAAAGGACAGAAAATAACCTAACAAATGAAAGCATAGCATTAAACACATCTGAAGGAGAAAGGAAGGTGGGCCCAGCAGGGCTTAGATCTGCTGGTAGGAATTTGTTCTAAACACAGTACTGAGTAAGACACCGTGTCTGGTTAGCTCACTTTGGCTCCTTGAACTACAACAAGCCTGACTTAGCTGCTCCAAAAAGTATTTGTTCAGTGACCACCTAAATAAACG